>NC_072739.1:13587014-13603584 GCF_026930045.1 Uloborus diversus
CGGGTTCTCGCGGCGGCCCCGGTCGTGGGGAGGGTCAACCCCAAGGTCGGGAGGGGGTGGGGAGGAAGTGGAGGAGGCGGTGGGAGGAAGAGTGGGAGGGGGAGGCGGTGTTAACACCGCAACACCGCCTCCTGGCGCAGAACTCTCATTATTCCCCTACTGACGATTTTTTTTTTTTTTTTTTCACAATGAAAATTAGTTCTTGACATTTTAGGGTTTTTATTTATTTTGGTAAGGGCATTAATTCATTTAAAAATTATTTTTGGCAACAGGGGGAAAAAAAAGTTTTTTTTTTTTTTGATATGATGTATTTATTTTAATGAGCTTATTAATTTTAATCATTATTTTTTCGTTTTGAAAGCTCTTAAAGAATATTTTTAATGGAAAAAAGTGTATTAGCTACTTTGTTTAAAAGGTGCTGATATTTTATTTGTTCGTTTTTTTTTACGCATCTAACTTTTTAGATGAGTGAGGAATATTTTATTCCTAGGAATCAGCTTAAAATATTTAAAAAATATGTTTGAAATAATTTGTGATTTTACTTATTTTTGAGAATATTTATCAGGTAATTAGAATGTTGTATGGGTATACGAGAAAGTAGGCTCGTTTAGTTCTAGACGGAACTTCTTCTCTTGTCTTTTAATTGTACACAGGGAAGATTCACTCACACCTTTTTGTCGTGCTACCTTTCACGCATTTTTTAGTTGTTCAAGCACATTGAGAATCTTTAGCTTTTCTTTAATTGTCGCAAACTTTTTCTTTTGGTCTTCACAAACTTTAGACGGAACAGTGCTCATAGGTGTCATTATATTTCATCAACTTTTGCATTTAGAAAGAAAGAAATATATTAAAGGCAAAATAGTTATTTGTATATGCAAACAAAGCTATGTTCAGACTAGTAGGGTGTGGGAACTTTCGCTGCCAGTGATGCTAAAGGGATGAAGATCCATTCATGAAAAAATATTTTTAGTTGCCAATACTTTCACACCGCAATTCCTTTCTGAAAATTTTCGTGTTGCTGGCGAGGAATTGGCGTTAGGTCTAAAATTCTTTACTGGTGAAAAAATCGTCGTCGGTGAAAAAGTCAAATCGCATTGTAATGTTAGTCTACTGTAGTTTAAAATAATTCAACCATGGGACACTTCACCAGACTCATGGCTCTCAATCAGCAGTATCTGTTACAATCTAGGTATTGAAAGTCTAGATATTATGCTAGCAGAGAAAAAAGTCTCAGTCTTTGCAATGATAAGACTTTTAATTTGAAATAAAAAGTTTGAAAGTACACTCAAACCTGTTTATATGCGATTTTTTTTTGTTCGTTTTATTAAAATTTCAATCAGATTGGAATTCAAGTGCCGAAATTATTTTTAAAAGAGTGTGAGGTAGCATCCTCTCAAGAGGACGACGTAGGCACTTTGATGGGAAGTCAGTGTGACCTCCCAAAAATTTCCTTATTTGGGAAATTTTGTCTGACTACTCAAAAAAAATTACTTTTTGGGTTATTTTCTATGTAGGCCTTTTCTTACTCTGTTGCAAAAACAACTTTTTAAAAGTACTCGTGAAGTTTCGAACAATTTTTTTTACGCGGTTCCTATCCACTGCATAAAAACAGGTTTAGGTATAATTCAATAATTTTAAACGCATATGTTAAGTTTCAAGGAATAGTCATTTTGGCTAATATGTTAATTTTGCGGGTGTTGAGCTACCTCCAAATATTTCATAATTGTTCAAACTTTTCATGTATCATTTTCATAGAAAATGGAACCGAATGAAAGGGTGAGACATGCAAAAATCTGAACTATCCCACTCTAACAAATTCACTTTGCTTCAATATTATATAATGTTGTTATGCTATCTATTAATATAAATAACATTTAATATCTAGTTAAAATGTCCTGTGATTTAATTAATCATATCAGTTGGTTTTACTATAAACCAAAAGAACTAAAACCGTTGGGTAACATTAAGAACATTAAAACTTATGGAGCATAGATGCATTCCAATGCTAAAACTTCAATACTCAGGAGTGATACAAAACAACAAAGAAGCAAATACTGCAGGCTTGAAATAATGTAAAATCAAAGAAAATTTTTTCAACTCTACTATAGTATAATATATTAGAAAAGAGAGAATAAATAGAGAGAGAAGTACATATTAAATTGCTTTATTTATATTCTGCTACTTCAGAATAAATTTAAAACTCTAATCATAAATATTATATTAATCACACTCAGTTTCCTTTCATTAGTAAATCAATAAATTAATATGCAAAATACACAACAACTTTTGGCTAATTGTCCATAGTTTTTGAATCTAGAGAAGAAATGCCAGGCTTAGAGTCACAAAGTAACAAACTCAATGCTATTTGCTGTTCCTCTTCAAGGGTAGGCTTTGAAAAATTATGTACAGGTTTACTTCTTTGCTTTTTGACAGAATAAATTTTTTTCTGTGTACACATTTTTTTATTTGGAGGAGCACTTTCTTTTACTGCTGCACAATGCTTCGGCAATTTGTCACACCTCAAGAATTGAACAACCTTTTGCGCATTTTGAAGTTCGTCATAGTTTTTCACGGAATTAATGTATGCTGTGAATTCTTCAATCAATCTCTGTTTACTTGGCAGAAGATCGACTTCGCTTGTTTGTAGCTCTTGAAGCAAAAAGTCACTTTCTTGTATTTTTTGCAGCTTTCCATCATCCACTACTAGATTTTCCTCTGTTACATCTAAGTGCTTCTTTGAAATTTCACTTTCTGTTTCTTGAAGTTTTGCTTGACACAGAAAATGTATGTGCTTGCACATGTTCCATTTGATTGAAGAATCAATACACGAGCATGTATATTGATGGATGCAGGCTTTACAGTGTTCACAAATTAAGGAACATGTGCACTCACTAGGGTTTTCCTCAATTTCGTATAACTGTGTATGATTTGTTGAGGATATTTTCCATAGTCTTTCACCAACTTTCAACAGGGTCATATTTTTGATTTCTTTACTTTTTTTGTGTCGCCTTCTGATATCTTGAAGTTTCACTGTTAGTTTTCCTTTGTGTAGCATGATTAATCTATCCATAATTTTATCTCGAAGGAGGCGCATTATGGCATGGATCGATTTATCAAGCCGCTTCACGCTTTTACCTTTCAAGTAGATTCGCTTAAGTTTCCTATGCATTGATTCCAAATGCATATTGGTATTCACTCCAACATTTTTTCGGTAACAATACGCCCACGATTTTTTGTTACAGGAATAGTGTTTGTCAAAATACTTGGCAAATTCTGCTGTTTGAGGGTCATTCGACCACATAGCGATTGCATTAGCAAGCATTTTCTCAAATGCAACAGGATCCGTTTCTTGTAATATTGTCCGTAAATATTTGTAGACAACGATTTGAATCTCCAAATCCTTAATCTTTTTCAAATTCTGTCTCCATGCTCTATCTACATGCCAAATACAGAGCAATCTGTGATCTGGATGTGACATGACAGATATCCAGCCCTTGAAGAATTCTTCAGCCATGTCGGACATAAATATTTTCGCCTTGATGTCTTTCCCAATAGCATCTTTTATCTGTTTGAAAAAAATAGAAAGAACAGTTGCGTCCACCTTGCTGCTGATAAGGAAAGCACATGGGAATCCTTGTCGCATCTCATCAATTACCATAACTGTCGACAGTTGAAATCCATATGGATTCGTGCCATGGGTACTATCAACACAAATGCAGTCCCCGGAGAATTTCCTCAGCATTTCTTTCTGTACATTGTTCATAATCACTAAAATAAAGTCATCAGTTTTTAACAGGGGTTCGTCATTACAGAGAGTACCTTATGGTTTGTAATATATGGTGCAATTCTTTTCATCCCTCAAATGTTCTAGCCAATATTCGACACTAACAGCGTCATTTTCATGTCGAACGACATCATTAAAAAGGCCGAAAGACTTTTCAATGTTGTGCAAGTCTTTGTTGGTCAATAAGTGAAGGCGCTGAAATCCTTCTGGTGAAACAGAGTCTCTAATTTCATCCAAAATGGTGTCAAATGGAACTTTTGCCGATATTTTGGCAGATAAAAATTCTTTATCTACAGCTGAAAGCTTCAGCCTTCCAATATCATTGGTGTGCCCAATGTGTGTACTATTGAATTTCCCAACACACTGGCCAGTCGTCTTCGATTGATTTAGAGAAATTTTCGCCGGACAATGGCCATCGATTTTGTTTGAACCTAGCAATTTGATGCATCGTTCTCCGGAAGAGTGACTTTTAAAGTGTCCAGATCGATGGCAATAAAATGATGAATAGGTAGAACTCTTTAAATCTTTCGAAGCTCTGGCTTTTACGTATGAAGTGCAGATCTTCTTCTCTTCGTCATCCTTCCACTTCATAAAGTCATCCAAATTCAAAAAATTTAACTCGATCGTAGTCACAGAAATGTCATGCACATTATCATAATGAGAAAGAATCTCTTTTGATGGCACAAATGCATTGCAACAGACACATCGTTTTGAATCTCCAAATTGTTGGTCCTCCTTATGAGCATCTTTCATATGAAGAGTTTTTTGATTGTTGTTTGGAAAGGTTTCCGAGCAGAACTTGCACTGAAAATAAATATTCTTCGGTGCTGAAAAGTCATGCTCTCGCCGCTCATGAAATTTCAAATGGTGCAACTTTAAATTGACGAGTGCAAAAAGTGCACTTGAAGGCTTTTGCCTTGGTAGGAAATAAAGTCTCCAAGCTTTCAGGATGCTTCTCAGCAACATGACGTTTCAAATTTTTCATAAACTTGAAATGTTTACCACAAATTTGGCAGTGGTTCACATCCTGTGAAGAAGCATCACATGTTTGGCCCTGAGAAGGGCCGTTTTGTTGGCCCTGAAAAGGGCCGTTCTTTTGGCCCTGAAAAGGGCCGTTTTGTTGGTTCTGAAAAGAACCGTTTGTTTGGCCCTGAAAAGGGCCGTTTTGTTGGCCCTGAAAAAGGCCGTTTGTTTGGCCCTGAAAAGGGCCGTTTGTGGGAACGCAATGGAAAATAAAACTCATTGTGACAAGATGAAACAGCACGTGCGAAAAAATCAACAACGCTAAAATGAATGAGCGAGCGCGGTTCGGCAATATGGCTACAGTTAAGCAAGTCTGTGCATGCGCATGTGAATCGGAGCATTTGTGATAAGTTTTTGGGGCTGCGGCTAGACGCCCGTGATCCGGATACGTATCCAGGACCCGGGTCCGATCCACAGAGCATGCGCAATGCACACCGATCCATGAAGTTTGAAAAGTGAAACTATGGAGGCTGGGGGAAAGGGGAAAATGACACCGCGCGCATTCGAAATCAAAGAAGCAGAATCAGCGGTGCTGCAGGAGGGGCGAGAAAAAGGGGAGAACTCGCAGATGCAGACTGCGTAATTGTTGAATGGTGTTGTCTTGAGAAGTTTTTCCTGCGTGACGCAATTCTGAGAGAGGGATCGCAGGAGAAAATTCGGAATCTTTTGAGATTTGCGGTTTGCTTCGCATTAGGGTATTCAAATTTTCGTGAGGCAAGCACAATTCATGTTTGGGATTTTGCGATTGGAGTATTTATCTTGGCTTGTTTTTATTCTATAAGAAGTAGGAACTTTTACTTTCCTTGCTCATATTAATTTTTAATTTTATTTAATTTTTCAACTAATAGTTACAACTAAGGCTGCCATAGCTTGGATTTTTAATAGAGATCTTTGGCTCTGCTTTCGCTTACAAATCTTGGGCGTTGTTCCCAGATTTTGAAATGTATCAAACCTATCAAACGTAATTTTTTTCCCGAAAGATAATTTTTTGGCTTAGCAATCTGGAATGGAATGGCGACCAAATAAATAAATCTTCTTAGCACTGAAAGTAATTTATGACTTACTGCACTATCTGTGTCAAGACAGTGATAGAACTTTTTTTTTTCTTGTAGCACCATTTTTTTAAAGAAATTTTCCAATGAAATAACATTTATGATATCAATTTTAGTTTCCATTATCATATTTTTCTCCTTTGGTTGAGTTCGTTGATCGGCCGGTAGCTTACCGGTCGGGCTCGTCGAACGCAAACTTTGTCATTTTTAAGATCAATAATCGACCAACTAGCTACAACACTAGCAATTACCAAAAACGTGAATAAATTATAAGACTCATCCTAATAGTCTTTATTGCATGAAAATCTAGAGTTCTTATTACTCATTATGGATGAAAAAGCTATTTCTAAAGAAAGAAAAACACTAGATGCCCAAGAGAAAAAATGTTTTTTTAGAAAGAGGCAAATACATTTTAGTTCACACAATAGAAAAACGTTAAGGCAAAATAAATAACCATTTTATTAAAACAAATATCTCATCTTTAAAAATTTTTTAATTGCATTTATACAAGTATTACAATCACAAGATTCAGTAACTTTGCATTTTAGTAAATTTGCAGCATTTTTATGAATCCATAAGCTGTGCATCTTTTCAAAGAAAAAAGAAATAAGGTGTATTATGAAAGTTCAGCTTAGCTTTTTTTTTTTTTTTCATACAAGTCTACTGTAAAAAAAATAATAATAATAGTAGTCCTGAATAATTTCTTTTGTCATAAAAGGAGCTGTACTTTCAAAACATGTTTTTTTTTTTCCAACCTTGTTTAAAAAAAATAACAATAATTACTTCAGAAATTCACACCTTCTATCACAGTCCATTAAGAGTCATTCTATTTCAAGTGACCTAGTGTTCTCCACTCCACTCGATCATCTCCAATTTAATGAAATTCTATAGAGGTATACGCCTTTGAATTTGAAACACACTTATGCAAATTTTCAGCTTCTGAAATCCAAATCCTGAAGATCTAGGATCTACCAAAAAGTGATATAAAACGGCGGATAAGCTTTTTGCGCCAAACGAATTTGCAGAAAGTTTTATCGCACAGAAAACCGAAAGTTTTAAGAGCTCGAAGTACGTTTTGTTAATACATTCTAGCATTTTTGGACTTTGAGCTCATTAGATTTTGTTTAGCACGCATGTGAACTTGTTAAAAAAGTGCGGTGGTAGAATTTATTCTTCGATTTTAAGTTGTCATAAAATTGGAACAAAAACAAGCATGTCGTAGATGGAATTCCACCTCGTGGGAATGTCTCGTTTCAAGTTCAATTGAGGTTGGTTTAGCGGTGATTGCATTTTGCTGAGTTTTGTGAGGGCTTAGCTACTTTAAATGAATGTTAAATTAATAAATTACCAACGTTTCAATACACGAAAACTGTAAATAATTTGCAATTTTTCAGTAATTTGCTATTTTTGTACATTAAAAGTTTTTTTATTTATTTATTTAATTTTCAAGTGCAAAGGTATTTTTTGGTTACGTAGCTACTTTGCTTGAAGTATGAAACAATGTCCTTCCCTGTACTCAGCTGGAATCCACTGAACAACGATGTAATTAATGTTTAAGGTTTAAAACAACTCACATGCCGCATTTCTAGTTCCACAACCGCTGCTGAAAATTTGCATATGTTAGTTCAAAGCTCTATAAAATTGCATCCAATTCGGAGATGGTCGAGTGGGGATGATTTGTAAAAATGGGTTAGTTGACGTGGAATGACTCGTACATAATTTTTATAGTCGTTTAGAGAAACCATGTAGGTAAACTAATTTTGCACCACATTATTCGTAATATTATCTACCTAAAATTTCAAAAAAAAAAAAAAAAATGAAGTCCCAATACTGCATTCTTGACGTCTAGGATATACTGCAGTGTCAGAGACGTACAGGATCACGTCCCCCCCCCCCCTTTCCAACCAATAAAAGAAACTAATTTGATATCAACACCACACATTAACTTCAATTCTCCTCCCGTCCCCTCCACTCAACGGAGACAGTAAATGTTTTGGTTGGTAAGTGGGTTTAATTTACAACAGTCTTAGTTGTTAGGATAAAATATCAAAAACAAATCTGAAACATTTAATAACAGAAGCTTACTGAATATATTCTTTCGCTCTTATAATAATTTTAAATGTGAAAAGATTTGTTTAATGATTTTGAATGTGTATGTGACTAAACCAAAATGAATAGATCATTGCTTTGGAACAGGACATTTAATTTCATAGGGAAGCTAATATTTTAAATTATTTAAATTTTAATTTATTTTTAAATTTGTTTACGTACAGGTACTTAACACTGAAACTGAAACTCAATCACAAAGAGAAATTAGAATAGAAACAATATCAACACAACAAAGGTGTTATGCAATTCAGTAAATAATATAATTATTATTCAGTAAAACTTTAGATTCCTGAATAAGAAACACACTTCACCTATAAATAAAAGCAACACGGTAACATAAACTAGCATAGGAAGAATATAATTTTGAAGCAATTCAAAAAAATTCGCCATCCCTTGCAAAGCAAAGCACCGTCTTAAAACAAAAATAGAAATGTAGTGTTACAGAATTTACCGCTCCTAGCAAAGTGCCGCCCGGGACGAGTGCTCCCTTTGCCCCCCCCCCCCCCACGCTACGCCACTGTTGAGCACCATCCCGATTGGGGATATTATGGCCCCCCTGCCTAAGTTTTCCCGTTTACAGGAGCCAAGCTGGCTGTTCGGCTGTAATTCATAAGTAAATATATGTGGGATCTCCCAGATCAGTCATTTCGAATTTTTCACGGGAGGGACAGGGGACAAAGAGAGCATTCGCCAAACTGTAAACACGCAAAGTTTTCAGAAACGGGGTGTTATAGGGATAGGGGGAGAGGAATTGACACCCTTTCCTGACCGGTTTGGGCTTTCCGTAAGGCATATTTAAACAACAAATTTGCATTATGCTAAATTTAATTAATGAATAAACACCATTAAATTTTTAAATATGCATTAATATAACATAAATTTAAGTAAATTAATAGAACGATTGATAAATTATTTCTCTTTCGTTAAAAAATAGTGATGCCAAAGAAAAAAAGTCCAAAATTGTTAACACTCTAAACAATTATACTCCAGGAGTGGTTAGGCAGTCGCACACCCAGGAGTACGCAGCCCCCCCCCCCCCTTCCCTACTGCCTACCTTCTCTCGCATTGACCCTGATGTTCTAAAATGTACGCTCTGGTAATAACTTTGTGAGAAAAGGATAAAAGCAAAAAGAGAGATACGTGCAAATCTTAAATTTTTAGAATTAAATTTCCTGTATCAGTGCAGATACTTCAAGTAAAAATAAAAATATATTTAAATTATTCCTGCAAAAAAATTTCCTTCTCTCCTTCCGCCCTTCGCTGGAGGCGGAGAGTTTTGAAGAAACAATAATAAAAGCCATCCGTTTGCCACATAATAAAAGAGTTCTTATTAGTTCTGTGCTATGCACCGCAGGCAATACTCTTTTTGCCACACCAGAACGAGAGAAACGAGTCTTCTGAAAGCAAACACAAGTAGCGGTTATCTCGCACTCCCCTCTTCCACCCCTCCCTCCCATCGTGTTCCTTTCCCTCCATGCCCGCTCCAACCCGTTATCCATGTCCAATGTACACTACTACAATGCAACGACTCCAGCAATTGGCTCTTCCGGATCTGTAGACACCTAGAACTTGTTAAATCTACTTTGATTAGCCCCTCCGGATCGATCCGGCGCGGATACGTATCCGGATCCGTTGTTAACAAAATTAAAGTTTCTACCAAGCGCGCAGCACTATCATTGGTCCGTCCGGATCGGTTTTTCACTACTACGATACAACGATCCCAGCAATTGGCTCTTCCGGATCTGTAAGAACTACAAACTTATTACATCCTCTCTGATTGGTCCTTGCGGATCGATCCGGACCTGTTGCCATCCAAAAAATCTGTTTCGCCGATCTTCGATCCGGATCGATCCTCGGACCCGTTGCCATCCAAAAAATCTGTCCGGATCTGCCGATCTTTTTCTCGGACCTGTGGATCGATCAATCTTTTCTCGGATACGTATCCGCGGATCCGTATCCGAGTCCGACGACACATCTCTACTGTAAATATGTAAATATGTATATAGTGTGGCCCTGAAACGATTCCTTTTTTTTTCTTGTCTTTCCTCCTCCCCCCTCCCCTCATGACCTAACTAATGTCAACTCCATCACATCTTATCTTTCATACAGAGTTAAAGAGCTTCGCTCTGACTCAAAATATTTATCATCTGTATCTGTAGCCCAGTCACTTTCCTATGCCGGGCTGATAAGTGCTAGTAAGCACAAAATGCTAGTAAGCACAAAATGCTAGTAAGCACAAAACTGCAGTCCGCGGCTGGAAATGACTGAGCTGGCGGGGTATTTTACGAATAAATCTGATATTTTCAATCAGCACAAACTACTGTTGTATGGAAAGACAAACATCCGTTTTACAGCCGGAATTGGACGAATCTATTATTTTTTAGCGATGCCAGCTTTTGCAGAAGCAGAGTCTCTTTCAAGCGAGCGGAATACCGGCATCAAATTTTTACTTTTGCCCCACATTCAGATAGATTAGTCTTAACTGGACGTTTGAAAATTCCATACAATCCGTGGTCGGACAGTAATGTCTTCAAAATAGTAAATGCATCCTAAAATCACTGTTTATTTTTTTATGTTGTTATTATAATATGTAGACTTTAAATTAAGGTTTCTTTCATTTATTATAACTTTTATTTCATTTATTATTTTTCACAAGTTTAATGGAGGTAAATTCGCATTAGCTGTTTTACTCATTTTTCTTCTGTTAGCAATTTTTACAGTTATGATTCAGAAATAAAAAATATCCATTAATTGATGCTCAGTCATAAGACATTTTCTGACTAACGTTTAATATTTTATTAGGCACTATTATGTGAATTAAAATTGTTACATTAGTAATAATTTTATGAATATAATGAAAAATTTAATATTATATTACTTTGTTACATTAATGATGTATTAATATATCATTAAAATATAGTACATTTTTTTTGGTAATTTTAAATAATAAATAAACAATATTGATATGATTAATATAATATTTACATTTTAGGATATTCAGTACTTGAAAACATAAATATCAAAAATATCAAAATATCATGATATTTTCAAAATAAATATCGGATATATATCGTGATATATATCATGATGTATATCGACCGATATATATCGGCGAACCCTGCTCCGGAAATTGTTTCTCCCCCTGCTGGAAAACGAGGGATTTGATGTGTCCACTGAAAAAGCGTGAGAGATGCGTCTGTTTCCTGCTATGGATGTTGAAGGGCTGTTCACTTATCGGCTGTCCGTCACGTCCGCACTGATTTTTCCCACCCGAAACAGGATTTCTTTGCTGGTTGCCTTGACAGCAAGCCATCTCCAACGGGACAGGTTTCGAGCAGAAGAACCTTGGTACCTGACGGCTGTCAAAGGTAGGACAGCATTTCATTGGATTCCGCCAAGCAGCGCGCTCTTCTCTGTGGATGGTGAATTCAGTCACGTGATTGATATATGGCGACCTTATGTGAATGCTACTCTGCTTTCGTCGACAGTCCGTCATGTCAAAAAACGGGATGGACGGGACGGACGGCCGATAAGTGAACAGCTCTATACAGATGCTGGGAAACATTACAATCGGGAGAATTAGCTCTCATGCGTCTATTTAAAGAACACATGCGCAATGCAAATATTCGAGAAGAGCATTGAAAATCTCAATAATAATAATAATAATAATATTAATGATGATGATGATTTGTGATAGAAAATACTTGAACTGGGTAAGGAAAACAGACGCCATTTGAAAATAACAGAAAAAAAAATGTTTGGGTGCAATAAAAGCATCATAGCGTAATTTCATTTAGTCGCCACTTTATTTTGAGACAGAGAGCCATATATATATTTACTTGTTCATTTCCTCATCAAGAAGCAAAATTATCATACTTCCTGCAAGATACGCGTCCGTCTTCAGCGGGCGCGTTAACATTGTGCGTGCAAAGATGACGGAAGCTAGCCCCCATTGAGGTTTATGCGCCAAAGCATATGCTTTTCCACTCGCTTCATGAAATGAGCCGTGAAAATTCGCCAGGGAACACAGAGGTCAGGGAACAAGCTAATTTTGACGAAGTTCACACTACTAGGTGTGTGACGATCAGGAGTCGTCTGCCTAATTGTGTTTTGCTCCATTCTTTTGTTGTACGAGAGTTCTGAGAAAATAAAAGCAAACTGTTGTTGTGTAAGGTCTCATTAGAGGCAGATGATCGGCTCTTTCATTTCTGAACAATCCAACATGGGAGGGAACCCAATGAAAGTAAACAGAGTGTCTGTTGGAAAGCCGAACCGCGAGATCTAGGACATTCAGGCATGTCAAATCTCCAATAGTCCTCCAATGGGAAAGGTGGTGGATAGTTTTGGCTGTGTTATTCCCAAGCTGTAATATTATACATTTAAGGCTGGCCAAATCATGCTGCTGTAGAGTAACTAGCATGGGAAATAAGACCATTGAAGACAAGACACATGGTGACCTATTTCTTTTGGAAGTTAAGTCACAGTCAATGTCACTTTCCTCCCGACTGTAAAAAAGAAAAGAATAATTCAGTTGGCTTTCTGTTTAACGACGCTCGATTTAACGACTTTCTCTATTTAACGACGGCTTTTCACTGTCCCAGATAGTCCACTATAGTGTTAAAAGCATTCTATTTAAGGACGCTTTCTACTTAAGGGCGATTTTTTGTCGTCCCTTGAAAGTCGTTAAACAGAGAGCCTGCAGTTTGATTTTTTTTTTTTTTGATTTGAATTAAATGATTTAATTAATAATTTGAATCTTTATTTGATTTGAGTTAAATGATTTAATTAATAGTTTACATTTTTATTTGATATGAGTTAAATTATTTAATGAATAAATTGAATTTTTTATGATTCGAATTAAATGAGTTAATTAATAATTTGAATTAAATAATTTAATTAATAACTGGAATTAAATGATCTAATTAATAATTTGAATTTAAATTAAGTGTTTCGTAATCGCAAATAGCGGTAAGATCCTACTCGTTAGGTTTCTCTTTTTTCTACAAGTGGAATGGAAATGGGTAAGATTTTTGTACCCGTCATAATTTGATTGGTGATATGCGAGAATAGACTATACGAGACATGTCCATGAAAAGAAATGCTGATTAGGATTCCGTAATAAAGGTAAATATTTTATGGCAAATAACCACCAGCACATTTACCGAAAAGATTATTTGCAGCGTACAACGGCATGTATTTGTATTGCTTATTAATCGTAAATGAAGGAAATTAATCTCGCAATTTTGTATTCAGATGAAATTTTGCCGCTTCCATCGATAAAGGTGGGGTTTCTTTCTTTCTTCTTCTTTTTTTTTTTGTGAAAAACCGTTTTTCTTTTAATTTTTTGTTTTAAATGTGAAGGCCATTAAAAAAAAAATAAGTAAATAAAATCAAAAACTTTATTTGTAACTGTGGCAACGAAAAATTTACTTTCTTAAAATAAACATTATAAACGACCGCGGTCATTGCAATCTGAAAAATTAGAGCAACTTCGGCTTTTTAAATGATTAATTGCATTAAAGAAGTTTAAGTTGCCAAACAAGTAATTAGTGTTAACTTAAAAGTAAGTGTGCAAGAAGAAAAAAAAAACTGATTTCCCGTGTGTGTGTGTGTGTGTGTGTGTGTGTGTGTGTGTGTGTAGTGTTTTTTAAATGTCGTCCAGAAACTAACATAATAATAAAGTCAATGTTGCGTACAAAGAAAAAAAAAAGGCATTTTTTATGTATTCCCTTCAGACCTGGCGTCCGGTATACCGGACATGAGCTTTAAACAGCTGCTAATCATTTAATAATTGATTAAATTTCTTGATTTTTTTTTTTTCCAGTTGACTCTTGCTTATGATTATCTGTGAAATAATTTTTCGTTTGGGATGGACAACACAAACATATGGGGATTAGGAGATAGAGAGTGGCTCATTTTTCCGACCATGGATTCTCGTCGGAAAGGCGATATTATTATTATTTTTTTTAAATACAAATTTTTATTAATCACTTCAAACGCTTATATTATGTTACATTATTGTTTTAGAGTATTTTACAATGAACATTTTACAATGTTTGTGTGATATTTCATCGTTTTTTATCTGAAGTATTAATTTCCAAAACATTAGTCCGGAATGTTGGACGTCCCATAACTTTAGTTTTTTGCCTATAAACTGAAAATTTTGTCTATAAGATACTCTTTACAGTACACTGTGTACTAAACATAAACATATTTGCTTAAGTATTTCATAATTACAAATGAAGGGGTTAGTATCCGATAATAATAATAATAATAAAATATTTAACCATGCATGTTGTCGTTGATGCCACTATGGCCTTTTATTTCCAACGACATGATTTAAACCACTATAATTTAAACCAACAGATACGGATAATAAAGTGAAGTGAACTCCTGATTATCCGCGGAATGGGGTGGCACGGTAACCGCGGATAAGCGAAAACCGCGGATAATCCGAATGATAGTTAAATCGATTACTTTGGAAAGGGCGTAAGTCCATTGGATTCCCGTAGGACGTACGTACGCTCATTCTGAAATAATCGATTCCGTTAAAAAACGATACTACTTCATACAGGGTGTCCAGCAAAGGACTCCCTGGTTTATAAATTAAATATCTCGAAAAGAAATGACGATATTGGAATAAAACTAACGGTATGCTTAATGTGAAACCCATAAAGATCATATGGGAAAATTGGAAACTAGTTTATGAAACTGCCAATAGGTGGCGCTGAACGCTGTTAGTGAAATAGAAGTCTCCGTAACGAGTGCTGCGAAGAGGTTGGACGATGGTTTCTATCGTATAAGCATATCTGAGGGGCTAAACTACTGCCGAAACAACTAACCTCTTCGCAGCACTATTTATATAGACTTCGATTGCAATTTCAACGGCAGCGCCACCTGTTGGCATTTTTTAAAACTAATTTCCAAGTAACTGCTTATGATTTTTATGGGTTTCACAATCAACACACCGTTTATTTTATTTCAATATCGTCCTTTGTTTCCGTAATTAAATTTTTAAACCAAGGATTCCTCTGCTGGACCATCTGTACAATAGCTAAAATATATGAATAGAATGCAGTCATCTAGCGGGCATATGATACAGCCGTTCGGAATTTTCGTGAAAGCTTTTTTTTGAAAATCGATTCAATTGTCAGTGGCGCTGCCAGGAGCATCAGCGTCCTTACCTGTCTCCCTGAGGGAAAACTAGGGAGATCATACCCCCCCCCCCCCTGGATACCAAGCTCTCGAGAAAGAAAAATAATGTTGCCAAGATCTTCACTGCAATTTATTTTAAAATCGGTTTGAAGAAAAATAGATTTTAGAAGTGGTCTAACACTGAAATAATGGCGACGATTTTAGGGGAAGAGGGCAAGAGGGGAACCCTCCCCCTTTATGGTTAAATAATTCATTTCATTTTCCAACTTTTTTAACCAAAACTAGAGATCATTTTTAAAAAAAAAGCAAAAATATCAAAATTTTCAGAAAGTAATCATTTGTTTTTAATTTGCATATCTGTTTACAAAACATTCTTAAGCACAAGCAGTAATTTTTAGTTTATGTATTCACTTGCTGCATTGCCCGGCTTTGCACGGTCTACTTCTAAAATAAAAGTTATGTCAAGAGAAGTGTGTACAATAATTATGCTTCAATTAGAGAAAAATAAATAAGATATAATCGATCGGATACATTCATAATGCCCAAAAATTCATAAATTTCGGGCAGTTTTTAATGTTTAATTCGGAGGAAAGGTACATACACGTGTTTCTGAGTTACGAGGAACCTTTCCTGGAATGCTTTTGTCGGCCGTCTTTCCATTCATTGGCTATAATATCTTTTGCATTGGGGGGTCCTTGCATTTGCGAAACATTTGTATGCAGCTTTCTGCGGGGGCGTTAAAACGTTGTTTTATGATGTTTAATTTTTCAAGCGCAAAATGATGGGAAAAACTTTCAAACTGATAGTGAAAACTTGCAATATACCCATACAGCTCGGTCATCGCACCCAGAGACTGTAGTTTCGTTCTTATAAGAACCCTTCAATCTGGAACAGTCAATAACCGTTCCGAAGGCAGATGTCATATCATTGAAGCTGAGAGCGCCAGCGGAAATTAATGCTTATTATAGACAATCCTTCAAAAACTAAGTTAATTCGGATAGAGATCTTTATTTTCCCACTGTTATCCATGGATACGGATAACCCTACGAAATAATCGAATTCCCCAAACTACGTACCGAACCTGGGACATGAGTTATATTAACTTCACTAATCCATCAGCAGTAACTATTTTACATATAAATATATTTGTCCAAAGAGAAAAAAACTGGCAGCATAAATTTCGGGCGATTTTTAACTCTGGGATACTCGATACAGAAGTTAGAGCACGGTCGACAATAATGCATAGAAAAAGATAGTGATTATGTATAAAAATAGAGAAACGTTTTTTCTTTAAAACGAGGTAAATTTTAATAAGAATAGACAGTGCTGTGTATATTTGTAAAATTGGTGGGAACCTTACTTTTGGATTAACCCTCGTACGATTTTCTCACTGTGAGCATCTGTACTAGCAAATAAAATATTTTCAGGCTGCGATTTTAAAAGCACT
>NC_072739.1:13603607-13783807 GCF_026930045.1 Uloborus diversus
AGGACATGGGAAACTAAAATAAAGAATTAGAGTGGATGTAGCAGGGCAGCAAAGTCGGAAGAAAGAGTGAGACGAATATCTATGAACGTTCGTGGGGAGTACCTGAGGCGTGGCCTCGCACCTCCCAAGTCTTGCCATTGGTGGGATGGATCCTCCGGAGAGGAGTTAGCTTATTGGTCGGCAAGTTAAGCCGATGACGTAGGGGCTTTCCCTGGCGGTCAAAAAACTGACTTAAAAAATTTGGAGTCCAGAACTGAATTAAAATGAAATAAGGGGGTAAAAATGAATGAAAAACTTAGTCCTCATCAATAAAGATTTGGACTAAAGTTGTAATTTTGCCTATAAGGTTTTCCTGACTTTTTAGAATAGGGAGGGCCGTCCTGAGTTTGGAAAAGACTTTAGAGAGGTTGAATATTTTATTGATTTCAGCAAAAAGTTGCATGAAATCAGTAATTTCGTTGCTGGAGTTAGGCTCCTTAATATTAGGGGTGGAATGCTCAGGAAGATTACTGGAAGTGGCCTCAGAGTAGGAAGTTCCTACTCTGCGGCTAGCACCGCTTCCGCGGTTAACGGCTCGTTTACCTTCCAGGTTGATTTTGGGTTTGGGGAAGGCCATGCAACCCCTATAAGAGGCTACGTGATCACCCCCACAATTAACACATTTGGGCTTTTCCTTGTTAATTTTGGCCGGGCACTTGTCACGAGAGTGTTCCCCCCCGCAGACGACACAGCGGACTTTTCGAAAGCAGTTAACTGCCAGGTGGTTGAACCCCTGGCAGGTGTAACACTGTATAACACGTCGATTTGTCCGGTACCGCTCGACGGTTATGGCAGTGTGGAATAGTGTCTTTAAATCATTAATTTTAGTATGTTGCTCACCGGACGAGAGCTGGAGTTGGAATAGAGGGAGCTTAGTACCGTCCCTTTTGGTCAGTTGAGCGACCTTTACAATAGGAAAATTTAATTCGGAAAGTGCTTTCGAAATTTCCTCAGTGTCGGTGCAAGTGGGTAGTCCTCTAATGACATATTTGAATAGTCTGGGTCCCTTTGCCCTTTGGATGTAAAAGTCTATGTTACTAGACTTGAGTAAATTAATAATTTTATTGCGATCAGTGGGGTCATCCACAAAGATCGCAGTTTCATCCTTCCTATTTCTGAGTTTAAAGTTCTGACAGTTATCATTGAGCTTGCGGATGAAATCAAGGTAGTTGGGGGGGGGGGGTCTCCACCACGAGGGGGGCAAGCTGATTAACTCCTCTAGCCGGAGAGGTAGAGGTAGTTTCCTGGGAATTTAAATTTGGATTCGAGACTTGGGGGAGGGTGGAGAACTTATTTTCCAGTGCTACAGGCGCAGCCTTTACGGGCGAAGGCGCTTTACAAGTTCTACGTGGCAGCTGGAATCCCTGAGCATTAAGGTATTCAGAAATGTGGAAGAATTTCTGAAAGGATAGGAATTTAATCTTGTCAGTCAAAGCATGACTCACCAGGGCCTCCGCCACTTGAGCGTCCGGGATCCCGTCCTGGCCCAAGAGTTGGAGAATCTCCCGGAGAGTCTCATCCTCACCATCAGGGAAGAAGATGTCTGTATAACGGAACATATCCTTGGCTGTTTTAATGATGTCAGTCACCTCGCTGTAAGACAGGGGTGAGTCATACTTTTCTGGAGTGTTAGTGGAGTTGACTTCCATCTCATCATCAGATGGGGTCATGTCCGCCCATGAAGTGGACTGTATTGGGGAGTTTGTGCGGTGGGTGAAGGGGGTGGCCGCCTTGGCCGGAGTCCGCGAACCGGGAATACTCCCGGGAAGCTTCTTCCTAGCGCTCGGCGCCGCATTCCTCTTCGCCGCTACTCCTATAGCGGCGGGTTTTCCTTTTAGCCTCATTTTCCCACGTCCGTTCTTAACGGGATCCAAAGTGGGAATCGACGAGTGAATGGAGAAAGAGTGCCGACTTCGACTCTTGGATTTTAAAACCTCTGACTCCGACTTTTTTGTATTTTTTCAATTATAACCAGAGTCATGGGAAGAGCGGAAAACCCCTAGTAGAGATTGAAATATTATATCCTTTCTTTAAAATTTTCGAGTTGTATCTGTTAGAAGTTCAATTTGAAAATCAAATTATCCAATATAGTTCAGTCATTTTATACAAAAAAAAAAAAAAAAAAAAATTTGAAATTTGACATCTTGAATTCAAATTATGTTTTTCGTAATCACGAGCGTGTGTATGCGGGTGTGTGTTTGTGTAGGCGCATGTGTGTGGGTCATTGGCGTCGTCAGATAACATTTATTGGGGGGGGGGACCAACTTTAACACTGCTAATTTCAAGCTGCTTCAAAAAAAAAAAAAAAAAAGTATAAAAAGATGTATACATAGTAAAAATGGATTGGCGTTGTCATTTAATACATAATATTAAAAACTGAAACATCTTTATCAGCATAAACACACAAAATAAAGACATTTTTCCTAGCCAGTATGTGTGATAAAAATAACTGTGTTTATTTTCCTATCTGCGATTTTTTTCTAATGAAGTGTTAACACAAAAGAACAGGATTTAATCACTCTTTGTGTATTTTGAGCTTAGTTAACCTACTGAAGCACAATTTTGACTCAGAAATGGGGGGTCCGGGGAAATTTTCGAAATTATTGTTTTATAAACTAAGTTTTAGACGATTTTTGGTGATGTTTGAGAAAAGAGAGATTCGTTGGCCGTCTCCGGAATTTTTTCGTAATCGAAGTTTTAAAAACACAATTGTAGGCCATGTTTGGGAACAAACAGTTTTTTGAAGTTGAAGATCCAAAAGAGCTGATTTTATATAGATGAATTTCGATGGTGCAGGGAAAAGGAATTTTAAGGCTTCTTTCCCAAACTTTTTTCGAAAGTTTAGGTATAAACGCGAAGTTTTAGACGCACTTTGGTTAGGGAGAAAGATTCAGGGATCTTAGAAATATTTTCACAGTTGAAACTCTGAAGACGAAAGTCAATCTCTGATAGTTAGGAGTGCGTGTTTTTCCAATATTACGGTGAGGGCCCTCTCCTGGTAGTTTTTCGACATTGAAATTGTAAATATGCAATTGTATGCTATCGTTGCTGACGTTAGGGGAAGAAATGGTATTTAGATACTCTCCCTTGCTTTCAAAATAAAAGTTTCAACAAGAAGTTCTGTCTAGAACTAAACGAGCCTACTTTCCCGTATACCAATATCGACTTTCTAGTATCTGATCAGTATTTTCAAAATTAGCTAAAATCGTAAATAATTTCAAACATATTTTTTAATATTTTAAGCTCATTTCGAGAAATAAAGTGTGCCTCGCTCATCTAAAGAATTAGATACGTAAAAAATAAATAAAAGTACGAATAAAATAGCAACACCTTCTAAACAAAGCAGCTAAATACATTTTTTCCATAAAAAAAAACAACTTTCAATCGCTTTCAAAAAGGAAAGAAAAAAAAAATTCAAATTAAAAGCTCATTAAAATTATCACATAAAAAAAAAAAGTTCGTTTTTCTCCTGTTTCCAAAAAAAATTTTAAGAATGAATTAATGTACTTTCAAAAATAAATAAAAACAATAAAATGTCAACTTAAAGAAATAACTTTCATTGTCGAAAAAAAAAAATCGTCTGCGCATATCTTTATGTAGAAACATAAAGGATTTCTCTGCCAAAAAATGAATACATAAATTAAAACTTTAGCTTGAAAATAAAATCAAAATATATTTAAAACAATTATTTCACAGTAAAAACCATGGCTGTGGAGTCAGAGTCGGAGTCCATCTGATTTTGGAACAAAAGTGTTAGATTCGAGAGCCGAAAGTTTTAAATTCAAAGACTCGGAGTTGGAATCGGTCATTTCCCCAAAAAGTCCGCAAGTCTGCCAATATTTTCAGAGACGGAGTAGGACTTATTATTTGATACAGGAGTTGGAGTCAGAGTCGAATTTCCAAGAGTCGGAGTCAGCCATTTTTCCTCCGTGCATAAATTTTTGCCAAAGCTACGAAGTCAGACCCAAAGTCGGGAAGTCAGAGTCCGAGTAATTTTCGGGCACAGGACTTGGAGTCAGGAGCACCAAAATTATTGGAGTCGGAGTCGGGAGTAGGTCGTCAAGAGCTATTTCCAACAAAGTTTGTTTGAAGTAAATCCGCCTTTAATTTCGGAATCTATATTGACTTTCAGTTTCCCCGTAGGCGCTAATGTTAAGAGATTTGAATTGTTCAAAATTGAACGAAAACTTGTTCAAATCAAAAAGATATTTACGATAAATGTTTTTCATCAAAAGCTTTTCCCTACGAAGTTTGTTTGGAGCCACTTCGCCTCTAAGTTCAAGATTTATTTTTGCTTTGAATTTCCCCGTAGGCGATAATGTTAAGTTTTTTTGAACTGTTCAAAATTGAACAAAAAATTGTTCACACCAAGAAATGAATTATGGAAATGAGATGTCCTCGCCGAGATCTTTCTAACAAAAAGAAATTTGTTCGAATCGGACTATTCATTCAAAAGTTATTAGGGGGGGGGGGGACAGACAGACAGACCGACGGACAGACCGACAGACATTTTTCCCCATCTCAATACCCTACTTTCCAATTTTTAATTTTTCAATATTTATCTAACTATTTTATTTATTTTTGACTTTTTTTTTTGTTTTTCGGGATATTTTTAAGATGCATTAAGCCTTCTTTCATGCTTTTTTCTTCTTTCTCTGACTTTTACTGGGAAAGTAGGCTAAAAACATAATTTTAGGCGACCTCTTATGAAGTCTTGAAGGGATAAGGCTTGAGGATAGTCCTTTCCTTTTTCAAAACCATTTGACTGCTATGGTTTTCTATACAGAAATTTTCGATTTCCAGCCAGATATTTATTTGAAATACGTATGCGATTTCAGTAAAAGCACTTTTAACATTTTGGACTTCTGTAATGTACTTAACACCAGTGACGTCGCTATTGAGGACAGGACGAGGCGGTACCCTTCGGGTGTCCCCGTATGTAGGGTGAACCCCAAAGTGAAATGTAAAATTTCAAGTTTTTGAAAAAAATGAAGCCAAAGTGCATTCTTAAGACTACAAATTCAAAAATTTTTCTGGGGGGAAAACTCCCGGACCGCCCCCTCCCCCTACCCCTTATCATGGAGTGAATACTATACTCAGGATTAGGTTCATGTTCAACATTAGGTACCCACCCATGCTAGGTACGCCATTGTTAACACTTATACATTACGTTTATTTTTTCACTTTATTTTAAATATCATGCCTCCTGAATATCTTAATAAAATTTTGTTTTACTTTTTTTTTCGAACATTAAAGTACTTAGAACTTTTGATGTGATTATTTCACTACAATACAGTCAAACCTTGATATCTCGAACCTCTTTATCTCAAAACCCTTGATGTCTCGAAACAAAAATTTTCCCTAGCATTTTCTATAAAAACCCCTACGTATTTTCCACAGTTATCTCGAAATTTATTTTTCGAAACCCTTGATATGTCGAAATTTTTGCACAGAAGCAAGTTTCAATTGTCGTTTTGCTTTGGCAATTTTTGTAGTAAAATCAGTTCCAGAGACCATTGCTTAACGTTTTCATCCCTTTTCTTGGAAATTTTGTGGATTTTTTTGTTGGATTGGGGCACGATAATAGGGGAGTGTTGGCATGAAGGGGGTGCAGTGTTTTCCCCAGAGTTTAGAATCTTTGTGCAGTTCTCTCGAACATGTTGTCAACTTTGAGGAAAGGGGTTCGATTTTTCGTCCGTCAATTTTCAAGCGAAAACGGAAAATGCGTTCCTCATTTTCATCATTCAGCTTTTTTAACTCCTACAAAATGGCTGCTGAGAACTTTTTGAATGTGAGGTTACTGGTTAAAGATAAAATTAAAACTTTTAAATTTTTAGATGAAACAATAAAATTGAAATTGTTGTTCACTTCAAAATCTCATCCTGTGCACTTTCGACAATTAGAAAATTTCAAATCTAGTGAAATATTGAAGACTACTTTATTGATTGTAATACGAAGTGGTCCCATAGTACATATATAAATACATATAGCGTACGTGTGTGTAAATGTGAGAGTTACTAGTGTAATTTTTTAAAAACCTTGATAACTCAAAAGCTCAATATCTCGAAATTTTTCCCCATCCCGAGAGATTTGAGATATCGAGGTTGTACTGTATTTTAAATCTTTCTCGCAATATTTCAGCATTTTTTTCTATTTAAAACTTGCTTTGGTCGCCCAGGTGAGGTAATTTAATAAGACAATCTCGATGCTCCTAAATCATATTTTAAGATTGCATTTAGAAAAAAAAAATACTTTTTTAACTTTTATTGTATTTGCTCGTTTATCATCTGCTTGTTCATTTTTAAACCTGTCTTCTAGACTCGACATAGTTTTTTTTTTTGAAAAAATTTACATTGAGTATCTACTCTTTGCTCTCCCCCCCCCGCCCCTCCGTGAAAATTCGAAATGACAGACCTGCTGCGAGGTAGTTTAGGCTCCTTATAATTAGCAACGATTATTCTTTGCTTCTAAGCTTTCATTGCAGACAGTTGCTTTCCTTTTGTGTAAGCAAAGTTCGTTTTGACTCAATTACGTAATAATTTAACATTTCACAACTGTATTTCACAGAATAAATTATGTGTTATGTAACTGTGCATCATCGTCCTTTTTTGGAACTAAAACAGTAATAAGTTCCCCCCAAATAATGGATTTTATTTTAACAAATTAAAATTTTTATGGAGGTCCGACTCTCAGTTATTGAGGGATCCGGACCCCTCGGACCCCCCCGGTCACGACGCCCATGGTGTGGGTGCGTGTGTGAGTGTATGTATGCATGTGTGTGAGTGAGTGTTGTGTACACTCGTGTGCGTGTAGCATTGGCGTAGCTAAAGTGTTTGCCGCCCGGGGCGGTTCTTCAATTTGCCGCCCTTTCTTTGTTGTAAGTGTTAGGTGAAGGAGGGGCACTGAATAAGGGTATCTTTGGTGATTTACTGGAATGGGGAAGGCTTGGCTTCTTTCTTTGAAATTTGTTCAGCAACAAAGTCTCTTAAGGCTGTTGTTCCAAGAGATTGGCGCCAAGGGAAAATCAATATACTCCCGTAATCAAAATCAACAGCAATTAGCCTCCCGATCTTTGTTGCATACGACGTGATTTTCAGTCTAGAATGGATTGAGATAATATAGTAGAAAAATTTTGCGTTTTTTCAATTTAAATAAAGTTTAAATGAAAATATCGCTTGGCGACGGTTTCAGAATAGCAACCATACACGCACTAAAAACTGAGCAACTTTGCGTCCTACTACAAATCCCGTAATAATATTGGGAAAAAAAACAGTTATCGATGATTCATAAGACTTTGAGGGTCTTAATGATTATTTTTAAATTTCATTTTCATCAATTTTTATATTTTAAAGTGTGGATGTTTTAAAAACTTGTTCAATTTACGGACATTTAGTTCCAATCTTCTCATGCAGGTGTCGCTAAAGTAAGAAATCTGAAAAATACCAGTCTCTCCCACTTTTCCTAATTAACTCTGCCATAAATCACTTTAGCTTTCTCCCCATTTTCCCAACGCGAGCCACTTGCGAGCTCCTCCTTTCTTCAAAGTCTGATAACGATGTTTCCCGGGGGTCCAGGGAATCGACTCCCCATTGAGAAGTGGTTGAATGCGTTCCTTTTGCTAATTTCAGCTTTTCACATTTCGCAATTTTTAATTTTGTCGATCTGTATTTTGTTGTTGTGAATGCCATTCTTTAATAAAATGAAAAAATAAATAAATAAATAAATAAATAAATAAAAGTGATTTTTTGGTTATTTTGAAACGAAAAACTTTTATTATTATTATTATTATTTATGAGATAAATGAAAAATCATAGTGTATTCGACTATGTGTGAGCAAAAATTTTTAATTTACCTAAATTTGTCACGTTTGCTGTAATTGTATAGTTTGGTTTGAAGTTACCGGTTTACTAACGATTGCTTCGGTCTATATATTTCAGAACTTCTTGCAGATTACATGGAAAATTTGTGATTATGAGTTTTTAATAGCTATCAAAAAACTTTTGACCTTTAAAAGGAAAAACATGGGGCCCATGTGCCATATATATCTATAAGTGTAAAGAAAGGTAATTAGTGAAAAGGTAAACATCAGTTTTTGCTATTTGCAGAGCGATAAAACTGTTAGTTAAAAGATTATGAATCCATCAATTGTATGTTGCGTACGCGCCATATCCTATTAAAACTCACAAGTATTTTTATTGCAATTAAATACTCATAATCACAAATTTTCCAGACAATCTGTAAGAAATTCTGAAACTGCATAGAGCTTTAAATCTACGTGAAGCTTAAAGAAGTTATTTTATACTTTTTTGTTTACACATTTCAAAAACATGGTTCTTTAAAACTTCTTTTTTTTTCATTAATTATTCACCAGTTAGTTAAAAAAACAATGAAAAGTTTTACATATAAATCTGTTTCGCTTGTGTAAACCATTACTCCGATCCAAGTTAAATATCACCCAAGTTGAACTTTATTTTTTAAATTTATTTCTCTACATCAAGCTTTTTTTTTCTTTTTTTTTTTGAGCCATCATGAATTCCTTATTGATTTTACTTGGTCGTTGAATGACGTCCGTCCGTCCGCCCTTTGATATTATTTTTGGACCGCCTCTCTCTACAGCAACATTGTCCGACTCCCGGATGCTGCTCCCCCAGCCAGCACTGTTCAACAGAATACGCTCCTACTGGGCGGTAACGTCCATATTCTATGCACACGCAAACACACACACGCCTTTACACATACCCACGCCCACATACACACAGACCAGGGACGGATAGAAAGGAGATGCGATCGCCCCTCCCTTGAGAGACTCTCCAACGGTACCTTTTCAAAAATGAAGTTTAAAAAATGCAAATTTAGATAACTGATGTTGGGAGAATGGAGGTTTGGGTTTAGGACCCTATCTTGGTACTTTTTCGGAATTAAAGTCCAAAACCTTTGTGATCAATATTTTTCAAACTGTATACATAGTAAAAAGTAAAAGTCATAAAAATCAAACGCCTCTCCCTTGAAATATTTCTGGATCCGTCCTTGACACACACACACACAAATCTACATATGTACACACCCACGCCTACACACACGTACTAATACACACACACACACACCACTACACACGCACCACTACCTACAACACCTACTACGGCATTGAAACTAAAGATTTTGCGAAAGTGAGCAGCAAAACTTATTTAAATAAAAACAGAGGATTGTGAAAATTCGCTGTCACGATTTTCTTTGTCTTTATTTTTCGTACTTTTTCTGAGAGTAATTTTCGGCTCTGTGACTTCGCAAGTTATGCGTCCAGTCATATAAGGTGCTACTGCTGCCATCTAACAAGTATTTTCTGAACTAAAATGTCAAAATTTTCGTTGCAGTAATACAACTGCAGTAGATTAATACTTACTAATTACTATTACTTTCTTAAACCCTATATTTAGGGTCTCAAAGAGATAATTGTGCAACAGTAGAAAATTCAGGAATTGTTAAAATGTTTAAAATATTTTTAAATTATACCGTTGTAAAGTATTTCATTTCCACCAGTTATTTTACGGAAAAAAAGATTATTTATATATAATGATGATTTCTTTATGGACAAGTGAAAAAATTTTTTGCCAACACTTTAAATCATGGCAAGGAACTTGCCGTACAGATACAGATCATAAATATTTTGAGTCAGAGCGAAGCTCTTTTACTCTGTATGAATGATAAGATGAGATGGAGTTGACATTAGTTAGATCATGAGGGGAGGGGGGAGGAGGAAAAATAAAGAAAAAAGGAATCGTTTCAGAGCCACACTATATACATATTTACATCATGAGATAAGACAGTGTAATAGAAGAATAATGAAAATCCGGATAAATAGGAAATACTAGGATAAATAATAACATGAAGTTGAGAAAAGTATGATATATAATACAAAAATTCCCATGAGCAAAGTCATGAGAAGGAGAAAAAAAGAACCTTGCCGTCAGTTGCGGGGTTTCTTAAAAGAAGTGAGTCAAATTTGGGGATTCCTCCGCATCAGGAATGTGGCGCCGGAAGCTATGCGGAAGGTGAGGCGGCTGGGAGTAAATCCTGACAGTTCGAACTCGGGGCGCTTATTCCAATCTCGAAAGTCACCTTGCGAGATTAGTTCTGGAAAACTCGTGTAGCGATAAGTTGAAGGGGAATGTGGGCGTGGGGCAGAAAGAGCTGCTGAAATATGATTTCACAGCTTTTAGCGCCATCTATCTGGTAATATTTTAACAACGCAGTTGCTCATGTTTTGTATTTCAGTCATTAAAACAATACCGCTGAAGATTATGATAAACACAGGCAAAATTTTCAAGAATTAATACTCATTTATAGCATTTTGTAGAAAGTCAAAATTTATATTTTTGTTATTAGAAAATGAAAAAGTTCTTGTTAATATTTTAAATATTAGTTGAGACCTTTTAATGTACGGTCCAGTACTGATTCTTGTACAATTAGGAAGCACATACGGAGCAAAGTGAAATAGTTATTTTATTTACCCACTCAATTTATTTATTTAATTAGTCATTCGTTTATTGCATCGGTAACTTTCCATTTATTCATTCAACCATTTATTTACTAATTCATTTAATCTAAAATATTTTTTAAGTTCGAATAGAATTGAACTGAAACATAAGTTATTAAAAGATTTTTTTTCCTCTCACTTTGTCATATGAAATAAAAAGTGAAAATTTCCGCCCCCTTTTTTTTTGAAGACGAAAATTAACCACCAAAAATAATAAACGCTGTTTCAGTGCAAGTTTGTTTTCATGAAATATAATGTTCTTTCTTTATGTACTCTAATTTTCAAAACATTTCCAATTAGTTCATTTTGAAAAAGCTCAGTCATCTTTACTATTTCACTTTGCCCCACATTCAATTACTCAGAAAAACTATTTGATGAAAATCGCATTTATAGTGTCAAAAGATAAATTTATATCCACCCATTGTACAGGCTGACTTGTTAGCTGGGCTGCCATCAGGCTTTTCATCATTCTTTGAAAAAAAATGTACATTTTAATAAGCGTTTTTGACATGCAGATACACGTGTGAGAATTAATAGAATCCAACCGTTTTTTTTTACAACAAAATTACCTTTATTTTCATTTAATTATAAAATCATAATCACCACTTAGTGTGGTCCCCTCCCCCCTTTTGTCCAGCCCCATTTTCACCGTACTGGGCATAGAGTCAACTAGAGTTTTGCACTTTCTTTGAATTCTTGATCTCTAAACCATGTTTTTAGCAAAGCACAAATCTTTTTTTCTTTTGTTGTGCTATCAGATTTTCTCTCAATGTCACAATGGCGTGACTCTTCCGTCGAGAAATATCAATGGGGGGGAGTGACCGGATTCAGAAAAAACAGCAAAAATATATAGAAATTTATAACACTTACACAAAACACAATGTTTATGACAAAAAAAAAAGTGAGGTTATAGCGCCTCGTAGGGTAACTCGTTGGCTAAGCATCTGTTACAAACAAAGATTGAACAACCTAAAAAAACCGAAAATTAAAAATTCCAAACTTGATTCCATTAATTCGCACAAGGGTGTAATGCATGCGAAAATTCAGTATCAAATGCGGTAGTTATTATTGTAATGAACTGTGAAAATGTTACACTCCAATCAAATAATTTCTTCTGCTAAAACATTTTAGAAAAGAGAACTCACATTTTATGCAAAAAGAAAGAATGAGTAATGTAATTGCAGAAAAAGAATTTTTATCATGTATAGACGGATAATAAACATTCAAATGTTTTCATGATTTACTATGCCAGCTTCTAATTTTTCATATTTTCATGTGAAATTTTTATTTACATTATTTATTTTAAAAACAATGCAAGAAAAAAATTCCATAGATTTTTGATTTTCAAATGGAAACTTGAATTTTATTTAAATTTCATTTTTCTACAGTGCATTTTTTTTTTAAATCGTCTACATATCTATCAAAATAATGTATAGTAATTTGAAGCAAGCAAAGTAATGACACTTTGTATATGTGGTTGTCAATTGTTAGTAATTACCACAATAAGATAAAAACATGAAGTATCAGCGTACACAACTCAAAACTATCTACAGCTAAAAAATAAGGCTGCAAAATCACCAGAAGAACAGTTATAAGTATTTTTAAGCCTAATGGAACAGCATTTTCTTGTCGGAAAATTATCGTCTGCGCGATCTCGTTTTTAATTAGTGTGAATAAAACCATTCAGAAGGTTGCGATTTTTTCCCTTCGATCTCGTTTTTAATTATGAATAAAACCATTGAGAAGGTTACGATTTTTTCCCTTCGACTGTGACTAAATAAAATTTTGTTTTGAGGTCGAAATTTCCCCTATTGATTATTATTTGGCGATTTAGCTTCTTCTTCATTTTTTTTTTGTATTTTAAGCAGAAGATAATCAAGGACTTTAGTTGTATTTATGGAAGGTTGTATTAAATTTATTTGGTCATTTTTGATTTGCCATTGTCTTTCTTTAAGAATGATTATTTTTACGGGAAATTTCACAGTATTATTTTTTTCTGTAATTGAAGCCTGATTGTTGAACATGCGTCACTTGACATAACTTTTATTTTCGAGGTAGACCGTGCAAAGCCGGGCAACGCAGCTAGTAATTTATAAAGTTGGGGAAACATTATGGAAGATCGCTATCGAATTTATTTAAAACTAAAAAGCCCATTCACTTTTTAAATTTCATAGGAGAGAAAAAAAAAACATTTCACGCTCGGTTTACTTCATTTTTCTAATTGGATAACTTTTCACTTGAACAAAATGTGGTGTCTTGTGTACGTAATTAATCAGTCTGTATTGCAGAGGTTTGAGTACCTACAAGGTTTTCGCTGAACACGCGGGTTCTCTGGAATTTGACAGCAGTTCCACAAGTGCTCACTAATTCCTGATCTAAAGCACCAAAAGGGTTGAAATTTTTATTAAAGTCAGAATTCCCGAAGACTGCTTGCTTGTAAAGAAAATATATAAATATATATTTTATTTGCTGCTTTTGTTTAACACTAGAACGATTGACATTTTCTGTATACCTAGAAAGACTGAAGGGGCCAGTGTGGCCCTTACCCATTTTTGGGGTGAATTATTTTAAAAATTCTTCCTGAGTGTGTCCACATGCCCCATGCACCTTCTTTCATGACTAAATAAAAACTTAGTATGCAATTATTTGTAGTGTTTCTCTCTATACTGGCCAAAAGCTTGGATCAGTTTTTCTTTTCAAGAGCGAAGGCTACCATTAGGCTGGTAAGCAGTCAGTACTGTTTATAGCATTTGGATATCCAACTGGCTGTATAAAGCGAAAGTTACAGGTTAAACTAGAGAGATTGGCCTTTTTTTATGCTAGAACAATTAGGAGAAATGAAAAAAAAAAGTTTTTTTAATTGTAAAAAAGCTTAAGGGCCACTGTGGCCCCTCCCGTCTTTCTAGGTATAAGGATCAATACTTACAGTACTATGAGGCGTATGATAAAATGATTAAACAAGCATTCAAATAGTGTCATATAATGAAAAGTCAGGAAGTTACATTACGTTCCGTTAGACATTATCCGAGTTATTAAACAACAAACTATGCGAGGGGTCACACAGGCCCCTCTGTCTTTCTAGTGTTAATATTCATGGAATACATTTTAGAAACCAACAAGAAACCCCAGCAGCTAATTTACAGTTCATTAACTTTGTCAATATGGGGTAGTCCAGAATCTTGCACAATCAAAGCAAACGTTCAAAGCAACTATTATTTAATTTCACTAGGGGTTCTGCCCCCTGCTTGCTAATGCTCAAAAACCACCGAAGATTGTTTTGTAATCTTATTTGATTCACAAAGATTTAAATCGCAAATTAGAAAGAAACAGATTGAAAATGCATTATGGAACAAAGAGCACCGCTTACCCGGGTTTCAAAATAACTTGTACCAACTTGCAGAGCCGTAAGGGCTAAAGGGCTACTGAGCATTGGAAAACTGCGGTTTTGTACGTTTGAAAAGTCGCTTTCATAATCGTGGTCTCTAGTAATGTATTTTGTTCTTTAGCTTGATGTTTGAATTGAGCTGAGCCTAAGATTTTCCGTTAAAATCGAAACCTTTAAAGTTTGTGAATAAGAAAGAAGAAACATGCAAATCGAAAAGACGTAACTATGGCAACGGAAAATAAAACATCAGTAATTTTAATGGATGTGAGATTGTTCAAACTTGATTTTTAACAGTTTTTAACTTTTTTCCCTTTGGAGATAGAATCTTAGTCTACTATTAGATCTAACTATTAGATCTTTATTAAAAAAAAAAAAAGTCGCTCTTTCCAGCGGTGTCAAAAAAAAAAAAAAAAAACTGTGGGACAATTCCTTCGCTTTTTACTGATAGATTTAATAAAGTAAGTAGTGCCTAAATTTTAGCAAGTCAAAAACAGTTCGAGCTAAAAACGCAAATAACTCCCGCCGTATTAAGTTAGGGCATTGAAATAAATTACGTAGAATGCGGAAAAATCTACCCTTTTTAACGATATATAATATAATGTGCAAGTAATTTTTCACCCCTTTAAATAGGCAATTTACATGATTTTTGAGCTTAAAAAATTATTTACAAAAAAACTAATTCGAATTTTTAAAGACAAAACCCCAGGTGCACACCCCGAGAGTTCGAAGTAATTTTGTACAAAATTTCTGGACTGTAGGTGCTATGGGGTCTCCTGGTCGCAGGTCCACCACAGACTTCCTTCAAGAATTTATTAGAAACCTTACTTTTATTTACTATAAAGAGATTAATTGTTTACAAGATATTTACGAGAAAGTACATTTTGTTATCAGCCGTCTGCTCATGAGAGGTCACTATATTCTGCGGGAAAACTAAAAAATCAACAGCAGTTTTTCGAACTGACAACACTTGGCGGCAGGCCGTTGTCCGAATCTCTTTGTATATACGACCTCTATATTTACTCTGCTTTTAGCGCCACCTATCTAGCAATATTTTGACTATGAAGTAACAAGTGTAGTCTAGTCAAGAAAATAATACCTCTGAAAATCAAAGAATCTGAAAGTACAAGCACTTTGCAAAAATGGACTGATATTGTAACATTTTGTTTAAAGTCAAAAATTATGTTGAGTATTAGGAAATGATAAAAGTTCTTGTTTTTTATATTCGAAATACCAATTGAGATTATTGGATGCAGTACTTATTTGTTTAATGTTAAGTTTATTTATATTTTGAATGCTTTGTGCAGTTAGTCATGTGCATGTGGGGCTAAGTGAAATAGTTCCTTTCATTTACTTATTCAGTCGTTCATCAAAACACTAATGCAGAGTTTAACAAACTGTGATCCATGCCAGGTGGTCTGCTGTGCTATCCAGCTAAAACGAGATTGAAGGACGAGTAACGATATTTTAATTCAAAGAGAAAGCACATTTATAAAGAATAAAAAAAATCTTGCTTAAGTACATGCAAGACATTATAAAAATACAAATCATATGAAAAATTAACACTTAAAACAAGGTTAAGTGTTTCGCTCACTAACTTCAAAAGTTCATTTCTATTAGTAAACTTGTAGAAATTTGGTGATATTCTATTTATTCCTAATGGAATTTCAAGTAGAATTTTACACCCCAAACTAAAAATTATAATGTAAAAGACAAGAGCTCTGAAAAATATACAGAACAATGAATAAATAAATTTAAAAAAAAGAACAAAAAAACAAACAAACATATATTATAAAAAATAGATTTAACTTTGTCAACTCATTTTTTACGCGCTACAGGTAGGGGTGGGAGTCCACGAAGTTAATAATTTTTCCGGAGGGAAACCGAGGAGGTCTGAAGTTTGGGAACCTCTGCACTAATGCATTCATTTACTGGTTATTTCATTTACATTCCTTCAATTAATAATTCTTGTATTTATTCATTCATGAACTATTTTATTCACTCATTAAATTTTTCATAGATTCACTTATTTATTAATTTATTCATTTATTGTTTTACTTCCTTTTCATTTATTCATTCATTCTTAAAAGTTGAATAAATTTTTATTAGAAAAACAAAGTGAAAAATTCAATGAAAGTGTTATTATAAAATATATTTTTCTTTCTTTATGTACTGTCCTTTTGTTTATTTTGCAAAGGGAAGGGATCTAAACGATTTCACTTTGCCCTTTATTCCCCTTCTTTACAACGAGTATGCCCACTAAGCTTTTCGGCTCCGTTTATTTCTTTCGTGCCAGTATTGTACGATAAAACAGATGACTTGAATGGTTTAACCACCCTTTTTATTGTGTAGCTTTATAAGTAGCCTTTGATACATATGAAAAAAATCACAAATGAAGCACAAACACATACAAATCGATTCTGAAACATATGAAGGAATGACTTGTTTTGATGTAAAATGATCAAAAACACATATCCAAGATTAAAAGGTTCATCAAAATATTATTGTCCACTGTCTGTACTTTTCACATTCACAAACAAACCAGATGCATACGTGTGAAAGGAACCGTCCACTTTCCGACAGTAAATGTTCAGACGTAGGGCGGTCGACGGAGAAGCTGTCGACTTTGGGAACGAAACAGTAATGACACCTTCACACTCTCGATTCTGCCGAAAACAGAAAGAGAAGTCAACAAAGGCATTTTGAAAAAAAAAAAGAAAAATCCACACCAGCCATCTTCATGGAAAAAGTCTATGATGAATGAGCACTAAGGTTTCCACACCAGCCATCTTCATGGAAAAAGTCTATGATGAATGAGCACTAAGGTTTCCACACCAGCCATCTTCATGGAAAAAGTCTACAGTGAATGAGCACTAAGGTTTCCACACCAGCCATCTTCATGGAAAAAGTCTATGGTGAATGAGCACTAAGATTCACATCAAAAGGTGGAAGATTCACGTCGGAAACGGGACGCACCAGATTCGAGTTCAACTGCAAAGGACATTTAGCAACAAAGCATCTGTTCACCGATCTTTTTTCATGCGAGGCACTTCACGGGCATCTCCGAAACTCGTATCCGAAGGCACGGATGAAGTTCCGCATGTCCTCGTCGGCCAGGCACGGGAGGATGATGTCCGTGCACGTCAGGGGCAGGGGACGGGCTAGAAGGGAGAAGCACTGCCGGCAGCGATCCGAAAGGAACCTCCTTTCCTCGAGTTCCCTCAGCTTGAGGGAGAGAAGTTCTCCGTAGACGGGGAACTGCTCCACCAAGCGATCGGAGAGCAGCAGCCGTCGGATGGTTTCTGCGGAGAGACGCCTCGCCACCCTGCTCGTGTGTCTCGTCGCGACGTCGTAAAAGGACACCCCGGATCCTTCCACCCGGGTGTCCTTCATCCTGCGGATCTCGGCCCTGTAACCAGAGAGTAGCTTGATGCAGCGTTTCTTCTTCTGCTTCCGCCGGAGCTCCATCTCCGCCCAGTCGATCCGGACGTCTCTCAAGGCATATGCCGCCAAGAGCACCCTCACCACCTCATCATGGTCTCCCCACACGGCATATTGCAGGGGATACACTCCCTCGTCAGATCTCACATGAGGACGCACGCCCCTCGACAGCAGCTCTCTCACTATACGCGCATAACCTCTGCTTGCAGCATCATGAAGAGGGGTGCGCCCCTCAGTGTCTGTGCCGTCCAGTTCACGGGTGGCCCCCAAAAGCAGCTCTGCTGCAGCCTCCCTCCCGTCAAGAAGAGCCCTGTGGAGGGGCGTCCGTCCCTTACTATCCGTCAGGCTTGAATCTGCTCCGGCAGCGAGCAGTTTCCCGATGGCTGCCACGCATCCCCCCCCTGCAGCAGCATGCAGAGGGGTCCACCCACATCTATCTGCTCCGTCCGTCATGCAGTCGGCCTCCAGCAGCACCTCTGCCGTGGCCTCCTTCCCCCGACGGAGCGCCTCGTGGAGGGGCGTCGATAACATACTGTTCCTTGCCCTCGTGTCCCATCCTCCCTCGAGCAGCAGCTTCACCTTCTCCGTTTCTCCCCTCCAGGCCGCCCAGTGCAACGCAGTCCTCCCCTCTCCGTCCGCCTCCTTATAGGACCAACGTCTCCTGCAAGGGAAAGGAGTCCCACATTAACACACATTCCACTCAGACAAAAAACTCTTCACGGTCTCATTTTTTTTCATTTTTAACCCTTTCAGGGGCGCGTCATTAATTTTTGAGAAATCTTAAGAAAAATCACCACAAATGGGTTTATTTGATCATCTAGACATAGATTTTTCAGTTACAAAATTTTTTTTCAGAATTTTTTTCACTGGGGGTGGTGTCCCCATTTATTCACACCTCCCACCTGGGGAAGGACAAAAACATGTTTATGCATGTAAAAATGAGCTTGAATCTTTTCGAACAATATGATTGACTACCTCAGGAATAAAAGAAGAAAAATGATGCACTCTTTCAGCACTAATTAAAAATTTTAAAAATCTGAAAAAAAATCCAATTTTTTGGGGTTAACAAAAAATTGAAAATTTGATGATTTGAACAAGAATTTGAGTCTACGAAAAAAAATTTTTTTTGTTATTCTGCCATCCAATGTTGTTCATTGAACTTAAAAGAAGAAGACTCGGAAAAAAGTGAGAAAAAAATTCATAAATTAGTGGTTTCACAGCGCAACCACTGCCCCTGAAAGGGTTAGCCAAAGTTCCCAGTAAAAGTCAGAAAAAAAGCATGAAGGAAGGCTTAATGCATCTTAAAAATATCGTGAAAAACAAAAAGGAAAAATAAACAAAATAATTAAACATATATTGAAAAACTAAAAATTGGAAAATAGGAGTGGAGATGAGGAAATGTCTCATTTTGTCTGTCTGCTGTTCCCTCCCCTCACTGATAACTTTTGAATGACTAGTCCGATTCAAACCAACTTTTTTCTGTTCGAAAGACCTTGGCGAGGCCACCTCATTCCCATAGTAGTCCAGTAAATGAAGGCCAAAATAAGGGTAAAAACAACAACAACAACAAAAACATGTAGTTCTGCAAATTGGCACACACGTACAGGAAAGGCTCATGGTGAACATACTAAAATTCCCTGGTAGTAGGGGGGGGGGGGGCTCGCAGTGCCACCTAGGATTTTAGATGTTTTTTTTTCAGTTTTCATTTTATATCTCAAAAACTATTTACTTGCCAACAAAATTGTTATATGTTGAATTAAAGAGTGTAAAATTATCTTTAAAAAGTTTTTGTTATTTTATATTGTATTTATAATAGTTAATAAATCTTTTTTTGTGGTCAAGGAGTAAGAATCAGGGTTTGTGAAGGTTTTTAAGTCAAGCACTCAGAGTCGGAATCGGTCCCTTTCTCTCAAAGTCCGCAACTCTGTCAATGTTTGCGGAGTCAAGGTCAGACTTATTTGCTTATAAAGAAGGCAGAGTGAGAGTCAAAAACTTTAAAATTCTATCTGTCTACTTTAAAGTCTAGTCTGTCATTTTCTCTCTAAAGTTCTAGGAGTCAATCATCAAGAGCTATTTCCAACAAAATCTGTTTGAATCAAAGCTACCTTTAAGTTCAGAATCTATATTGACTTTCAGCTTCCCTGTAGGCGCTAATGTGAAGGGATTTGAACTGTTTGAAATTGAAGAAAGAATTGTATGAATCAGAAAGATATTTTCTATTTATGTTCTTCATATGAACTCTAACAATGTTTCTTTGAAGATAATTTGCCTTAATTTTCCCCGTAGGCGCTAATGTTCAGTTTTTTTTAACTGCTAAAAATTGAACGAAAAATTGCTGGAATCAAAAAGTGAACTATAGTCTAGTCAATGAACGGTTTGAGAAAACATAAAAACATGTAATTTTGCAAATTGGCACACACGTACAGAAAGGGCTCCTGAATTCCTTTTCTAATTTTGGAGTCTCCTCAGCGATTGATTTGATGTGATTATTTTCTTTTTTCAGTCTGAAGTAGTGAAGGTAATTTGGGTGATTTGATTTCTTGAAACTGGAAAGCAGGTGACGGTACGTTAAGTTCAGTACGGTACTTAAGTAAGTGGCAGGGAAGGAGCTCGCATGACCATCTTGAAATTAAAGTGCGTGTTTTCAGTTTTTGTCTTATATCTCAAAAACTATTTACTTCCAAACAAAATCTTTACTTGATGAATTTAAGAAAGTAAAAGTATCTTTAAAAAGCTTTTTTTTTTTTACTTTCATTTTATCTAAAATAGTTGACGAGAAATTAAGTTTCAATGTTAGTGAATTTTTGGAAAACGCTCTTTTCTATTTTTGGAGCTCCCCAAGGATTTATTCGATGTGATTATTTCCTCTTTTCGGTCAGAAGTAGTGCAGGTTATTTGGAAGATTTTCTTGAAATTAGAAGGCAGGTGGGGGAGGAAGGAGGCGAGCAATGTAGAAAGACAAAAATATGTGCAGGCGTTCTTTTCATTCTTTTTTGTTCTTCCACCATAGTCCAGCAAACGAAGACCCAAAATGAGGGTAAAAATAAACTTTTAGTTATAAAAATTGGTACGCATCTACAAAAAGTCTTCTAACAAACATACTAAAAGTCCCCGGTGGTAGAGGAGTTTTGGGGGAGCTCATGCCACTATCTTGGATTCTGTTTTTTCAGATTTCATCTTATGTCTTACAATCTTTATTCTTGAGCAAACTCATCAATTGTTAAATTAAAGAGCAGAAAATTACTTTTAAAAATGTGTTTTTGTTTTTGTTATAACTGTGATGTATTTATCCTTTTGAGATGGAGTTGGCATGTGTGTATTTACACATAGCAGAGGCGAGGCATAATTTAATACGGCACAATACTTTCATTATACATTATTCACATCACGAACACACACTATATACATCTCGAACAGAACCAGAACTGAAACTTCACGCACAAAGATAACAGTTACTGTTACCGCTAACCGGTTACATATCGATGTATGACAATAACTGTAATAGGTACAGAGACCATGTGTTTCCGAATTCATGAGTTTTTGAAAACTATCTACATTTTTCCCTTTTTTCATTTTTTGGGACTCAACGAAAGACATATTAATCACTTGTTTTTAAATAAATGAACTCTTTTATGTCATTTACGTCAACCAAGACCCAAAATGACCTTAATGCATGTAAGAAATAAACGTCTACCCTTGTGCGGTGAGGAAAAATGATAAAATTTTTGATAAAAAATTCAAACATGCAAAAAGGGTATCTTTTTCCTCAGACTGTTAAAACGGTGTTATTTGGTGATTGGCTTTTTCTCATCCCAAAGATCAGCTGGTAGTGGTCTTTCCAACCGCTTTTATTAGACGTGTCGCTATAACTCTGAACGTATTAAATTTGTGTTAACGTTTTGTGACATCCTCACTTGGAGGCAAGGATGCAAAGTATGGCTTTTCCGTCCTTGCTACGCTCTGGAAAGATATAAACCAGTGTTCATCCAGAAAAAATTGCATTTAAAACATTCCCATGTACGGCCAAGAAAAATGTTTGGCCTGCCTCCGCTACAAGGGTGCCCATAGGCAAAATTGTAAGGGGGGGCTCAGATATTTTCCCCATGGGGTTAGGAGGGTATTTTCTGCGTGGAAAGGGATTTCAGGACGGATTAGAGTCACTAAAATATTTCATTTTTAACAGGCCCGTGTCCATATTTTCATAAAGGGAGGGGTTTTAAAACTTCCACATCCTTACCCGAGGGGGGGGGGGGTTCAATCTACCAAACTTTTGTTTTACGTTAAATTGCAATTCCAGGATGGGCTTTAAAGACCTGTACAAACTGCCGTACTCTCCCCCCCCCCCTCTGTGCAAATAGTAGCAGCATTCCTTCATTTTACGTCTTTTTACTCCAACCTTGTTTGTTTCTTTTTTAATCAAATTTGTTTACTAATGCGGTATACTACAATTAATATTAAAAACTGCCCACAAAGTCTTTTACAATGTAGCATGTATATTAGGCTTCATATTCTGCTTAATAAACAAGAAAGAGCTTATTGCAGATGCAAATTAGATTACCGAATTCCTTCAATGCATCTACATAGCTGCAACATATACAGCATTCATCATAGCCTTCTCCTTGAGCATTATTACCGTCGTTAATACTTTGCGATTACAAATCATTCAGCGGTTCTTCCACCATAGTTTTTCTAAAAGGTTATTCCAGTTGGTAAAGCTCGAACAGCCTTAATTTGTGAAAAAACACCAGAAAGAAAGTTTTTTTTTTTTTTTTTGCTTTTTTTTAAGCCCTGCTCAAACTTTCACATTTTTAGATTAAAGTTTTCGTCAACTACAGTAAAATCCCTCTAATGTGGACACTAACTTCTTCTTTTGACTCATTATTTTTTCCCCAATGGGAGGGGTTTAACCCCTAAAACCCTCCCCTTGAACACGGCTCTGATTTTTAATAACTTATTCATTAATGGCTGGAGAATAAATGCTTTTACATTTTTGAAAAGAAAAAAGGACCAAAAGCAAGGAAGTTCTAATTTCAAAGGGGGGGGGCTCGATTACCCTTGCCCCCCTATATGGGCGCCCTCGCTCTGCTACCTGACCTAGAGTAGAAAGGGGGCTAGAGAGTGGTTCCAGAATGCAAATCAACGATTTAGTTCTCTGCAACAATTTTATGAATTTTGCTTCACCTTTATTATATGTAGTTGATGTCATGTTGCAACCTTAGAAAGCAGAGATAAAAAAAAATTTGATCCCTAAGCTCTCAAGTGTTTTGCAATTCTTGCGTGCAAAATATCTTGGTATCCACTTTACCTTCCCTGGTTTTCACGAAAAGAATATTACTATCAATTGGAGTTAGAATTATTAATAGCGAAACAAGATCCATGTCTTCACCTACAACAACTTCGCAAAATAATAATTCTTTCTGGATATTTCGCTTGTATTGAAAGGATGTTGCACAAAATGTGGCTGCAAAAAAATAAGTGTAAACTGCAGCGTTGCTTGCAGAAACTGTCAGGATTAAAAAACACTGATCTTAATGGTTTATCACCAAACAACACCGCCTTAACAATCTAAGGAAGAAGATGCCCTTTTTGCATGCTTGAATTTTTTATCATAAATTTTATCATTTATCCTTACCGCCCAAGGGTACATGTTTATTTCTTACATGCGAGTTCATTTATTTAAAAACAAGTGATTAATATGACTTTTGCAGAGTCCCAAAAATGAAAAAAGGGAATTAAAAGTAGATAGTTTTCAAAATCTCACGAATTTGAAAACATGTTTTCTCTGCACCTATTACAGTTATAACAAAAACTCATTTGTAAAAGTAATTTTCTGTTCTTTAATTTAACAATTGATGAGTTTGTTCTCAAGAATAAAGAATGTAAGATAAAAGATGAAATCTGAAAAAACAGAATCCAAGATAAACCGAAAAAACAGAATTCCAAGATAGTGGCATGAGCTCACATGAAAACTCCTCTACCACCAGGTACTTTTAGTATGTTTGTTACAAGACCTTTTGTACATGCGTACCCATTTTTATAACTAAACGTTTATTTTTGCCATCACTTTGGGTCTTTGTTTGCTGGACTATGGTAGAAGAACAAAAAAGAACGAAAAGAACGCCTGCACATATTTTTGTCTTTCTACATTACTCAACTCCTTCCTCCCCCACCTGTCTTCTAATTTCAAGAAAATCTTTCAAATAAGCTGCACTACTTCTGACCGAAAAGAGGAAATAATCACATCGAATAAATCCTTGGGGAGCTCCAAAAATAGAAAAGAATTTTTCCAAAAATTCACTAACATTGAAATTTAACAACTCAAAAACTAAAATAGTTACAATAAAAAAAGCTTTTTAAAGATAATTTTAAGCTCTTTAATTCATCAAATTACATTTTTCTTCGCAAGTAAATAATTTTTGAGATATAAAACGAAAACTGAAAAAACACACCTAAAATCCTAGGTGGAGCTGCAAGCTCCCCCCTACTACAGAGGAATTTTAGTATGTTCATCAGAAGCCCTTCCTGTACGTGTGTGCCAATTTGCAAAACTACATGTTTTTATGTTTTTTCAAACCGTTCATTGACTAGACAATAGTTCACTTTTTGTTTCCAACAATTTTTTGTTCAATTTTAAACAGATAAAAAAACTGAACATTAACACCTACAGGGAAATTCAAGGCAAATTAGCTTCAAAAAAACATAGTTAGAATATATATGAAGAACATATATAGAAAATATCTTTATGATTCATACAATTCTTTCTTCAATTTCAAACAGTTCAAATCCCTTCACATTAGAGCCTATGGGGAAGCTAAAAGTCAATATAGATTCTTAACTTAAAGGTAGATCTGATTCAAACAGATTTTGTTGGAAATAGCTCTTGATGATCAACTCATAGAACTTTAGAGGGAAAATGACCGACTCCAGTGCATGGAATTTTAAAGTTTTCGACTCTCACTCTGCCTTCTTTATAAGTAAATAAGTCTGATTCTGACTCCACAAACATCGGCAGAGTTGCGGACTTTGAGAGAAAGGGACCGATTCCGACTCTGAGTCCTTGAATTAAAAACCTTCACAAACCCTGATTCTTACTCCTTGATCACAAAAGAAGATTTACTCCGAGTCCACAGTCATGGTCTTTACTATGAAATAATTACTGTTGATATGATTTGCTTTTATTTTCACTCTGAAGTTTTAATTTATGTATTCAGTGTTAAATTCAGAGCCCTTTATTAAGTTTCTACGCAAAGATTTGCACAGATGACTTTATTCCCATAATGGAAATTATTTTTTCGAGTTGACGTTTCGTTGTTTTTGTATTTATTATGAATGTACATTTATTCATTTTTTTGGGGGGAAAGAGGTGAAAAACTTTTTTTATCATAATGTATCTAAAGGGTGTTTTTTTAGAGGTATAGATCTTTAAGTTGGCAACACTGTTTGATATGTGTGCCATTTTGATAGATGTCACACGTTTTGTGTTCAGTTCGGTTTGCCATTTCATCATGAATAGACAACAAGGCGGTGCAACATGCCACACGGCGCTTGTCACAATTGATTTATCGAAAGAAACGTTCGGTGAACGAATAATTTCGTGTAATGGACCCGTGAATTGGCCTGCAAGATCATGCGATTTAACGCCGCTGGATTACTTTTTGTGGTACTATGTGGAGTCTCTGGTCTGCACTGATAAGCCACAGATGATTGACGCCTTGGAAGAGAACATTCGCCACCTTATTACCAACATATGGCTTCTATTGCTGCAAAAAGTGAGAAAATTGGACTTTCTCCGAGCCAGCCGAGGTGGCCATATGCCAGAAATCATATTTAAATAAAAATGGCAAAGAATCATCTGTGGAATAAATCAACATTTATGGCAATTAACAACATTTAACTGTGTTTTATTTGAACCGAAAGTTCTCCACCTCTAAAAAACACCCTTTATATATACAGGGTGTCCACCCTAATCGTGGACCAATAGCTAATTTTTAATCTATTATAGATAAGCGTATGGTTCCAATTGGAAAATATCTTTAAATTGCGTAAAGAATCAGAATTCACGAAAATTTTGTCAAAAAATCAAATTTTGAAAAAGTTACAAAATGTAACTTTTTATACTGTCCACCAGCCCTAGCAATTACATTCAGTAAAATATTCTTCACACACTAACATTTAAAACTTTAAAAGAAATCACTCTTCTACGACCAAAATCGACTGAGTTATGAAGTTTTGGAAAACCACTTTTATTGAAGATTTTATGACATCAGCGGGAGAGCTCTTTGGGGGATGTATGTGAATTGACAAAATGTGTTAATAGGTTCAAATTAATTTTGGTTCTTGTCATCAGGAGCATTATTAATAGTGAAAACACTTTGCAAGTACAATTTATAAGCGTAATGATCCATTTATGATTAGAATGAAGTCTATTTATTTATTTATTTTTTTTATCATTTTGCTTCAAATTTCCATATGAGAATGTGATTGGAAAAAAATTTTTGTATCTCAATTTATGTAAAAGGTTATCATTGTACTTGAAAATTACAGGCTCCAATGCTTGAACTTTTAAACCTTTGACCCCAACTCTTTTGCCCAAAAAAAATCAGTCCAATTCCACAGCCCTGCAACTTACCGCAACCTGTGAAAATTGAAGTTTGACTTTTGCAATGCATTGAGGTTAAGAACTGCAACCTCAGAGACAAAGTAAAGCAACAAATTGAATAGTGAAGACCTGATACTACTCTGCTAATATGTTTTCACTAAATCAGCTTGACCCTGTACATTATTTATAATCATTGGGAAGGCTAATCTAGCAGGAAATTGTTTACGTTTGAATTTAAAAGGCACATTACTATCAGATGAAACAAATGTTATTCAAGATATGGTATAAGTATCAGTGTTATAATAAGCACAATTTTTTTTGCTCTAATAATATTTTTCTTCCGTTTTATTACTATCAGTCATAGTTCAACTCTTTTTCTCCAGTAAAGTGCATGATCACTTCGCAAATGTGTTCGGAAACATTTGCGGGATTCACTCGATATGGAGTACACGGCGTACATTTGTGCACCTAAGCCTATCGGCAGCATTTGCGTTTCTGACTGATCTGTGTTTAGACCTTTCATGTAAAGGCTCCCTAGCCCATCGCTCTCTTCATAAATTATCTTCAAGTGTTCTTAAAGCCCAGTAGCTCACGCTTCGTTCTTCCATGCTACAGGCCCGGTTCTATTCCCAGGTTGGACATGGTCGACTCGGCCGTTAATCTGTTCCCTGTGTCGATAAAATGAGTACCGAGCGTGCTTGGAAACTAAACTCTTGGAGGTTGCGTGTTCGGCTGACCACCTAACCCGAACATCTGCCTGGCACCCCAGAGCCATTGATCAGGAAGATAGAGATAGGCACAGTAGGCCTTAGCCCCATGGGCTGTCGTGCCACTGGGATTGGTTCTTTGGCTCTTAAAACACTCATTCTAACATTTTTTACTAAATCGCTGCTTTCAGAGTATGTCAGAAGTCGTTTGCTCTTTGCAATTGTTAGACAATGTAAAATATATATACACACATATTTTGACACTGAACATAGTTTAATTAACGACCATGAAATGTTTTTAAGCTGCTTAGTCTCTACAGTGTGTACACATTGTAGGGATTTTTCAATGCAATCTTTTCTGCACTGCCATCAGTAAATAGGGTCGGTTGGGGTAAATGGGACCCCTTTTGAGAACAGTTTGTTTTTGAAACCTTATACAAAAGTTATGAAACTAAAAAATTTCAACTTAATGTCTTATTTTATCTTGAACATTATTATTCAACTACAGACCATCATTATTTTCTAAAATAATACTTTAAATATTCTTATCGATTGCATTTCAAAAAAAATCAGATGGGTGTTCCACTTACCCCATAACAAGGGGTAAGTGGGTCACCCCCTTTTATTTAAATTTAAATCAAGCGTATCTAATAAAGGAGTAAGGCAGTTTTACTTGATAAAGTATGTAAATTTTAAGTATGAACTATTTTTTTTTATAAACGCATCTGTTTATGAGATATTTACTGTCTTTTAAATCTGTATGACAAAAAAGTTTTAAACAAACAAAAAAAAAAAAAAAAAAATTACATCTGTTAAATTTATTGAAATCCTATAGGTACATATTTTACTTTTAACATATTACAGTGTGTTCAATAAATATAATACAGTTGATTAAGGTGATTAAGGTTGATTTTGGTAAACTAGAAAAAACTAAGCTGAGAAAGAAATTGGAAACACCAAATGGCTGCGTCTGTTTAAAATATATTCGGAAAATGAACTCGGGAAAAAAATTACATTTTGTTTTTGATTTAGTGCTATAACCTAGAAAAAAATTGCATGAAACCCAAATATATGCAAAACCAATCACTGTGATGAAATTTAACATGATCAGTGTAAAAAAGTTTTAAAACTTTATCCATATCTCAGTCTTAAGGGGGCAACCCACTTACCCCCACCAAACCCATACAAAGCAAAAATTATATTATGGTTGTAATTTTAGTACAAAATGTTCCCTTGCATACTTCTCTCAAAAGATGACAGAATCACATACTTTTGCTTCATAATAATCTAATCCACGAGTTGCATGTGAAAGTAATTGACCCCATTAAATGTATGAAAATCATAAGGGTTTCTTATAAGATTCCATTTAAAAAAAAAAACCTACACCTTTTTCAATATAAATAAAGCTAGACTAATATTTTGGCGACCAATGTGTGAGCGTAAGCGAGAAGCCCTTTAGTTTCCTTCAAATGTTTAATAATTTTTGTGTTTTCAAAGAAAATATGGCTGTTACAATCTTTATATATTAATAGGCAAGCCGTTTTCTTTCGGTACCGATTTCCTTCATTCTTTTTTTGTTCAGTAGCTATTGCCGAGTTTTAGTGTCATCAACAAATTTTTTTGGAATCGAGTGCTAATTAACAGAGATATTAATTAAAAACGCATTTTCATCCTAAATGGCTCTTTCTATGCGAATAGATGGTCCATTTTTTTTTTCGAATTTGATATGGCTTTAAAGGTCTTTAAAAAATACTCCTAACTAAGAAAGGGTCAGGGCACCCAAGGTCCAATAACCTAAATCCACTAGAAAAAAAGTTATGAGCGTTTTTTTGGTTAGCAAAACTCAAAAATTTTCATTTCATCTCTTTTCCATTGTTGAAATTCATTGTTGGAAGTGTGAAACATTAAGTTTTAATTCATTTTTTAAACCGCTTTTTCTACACGAAAAATGCATTTTAATGCTTCAAGCTTGGTACTAGTTGGAAAGTTCGTGCAAAATACTTTGAAATACGTTCTACCCGGTTTACCGAGCAAAAACGCCAACCGGCTAAAAGAGCTAGAAGCATTTAAAAGTTAGTGAAAAATCATTTTATTTGCTTTTTCACCCGACATAGCTAGCGTGAACAAATTGCTGGATAATATTGTGGTGTTGCCAATTCTCACTTGACCATAAAGAAATAAAATACTTGCATTTGTTTTTATGATTGAGGCTTTTTTGGGTAACTACGGGCATTTAAAATATTTTCATTTTGATTCTGTTTTCGCAATTTTAATATTTAAATAAATTATTTTACGGAGTGAGAGACGACTTTCAGTTCAAACTCCCAATAATACCTGCATTTGCTATCACCACAAACTCAAGGTGAAACTTTTGATAAAATTGGCGCATTATTACAACATCCAGTGCTTTCGCATGGGCAATTATATGTTGCCGTGAGAAGAGTTCGTTCATTTGACTGTTGGAAATTTTATATTTAATGGCAAGATCATGCCTACTTTTACAAGAAATATTGTTTGTACAGAAGTTTTACGTATTTAAAAGGAATTTTGCGGCATCATTTCATTCAGAACGACTTCCATAATTTTGAAATCAGCGAACTTTATCCATTTTGGCATTAATGCCAGGACGAGAAATATTTTTCTTTTGCATTTGTAACAAACGAGTACAGAAATGTCTATTTGAAAGGAACTGATAACTAATGAAGTCCCTCTATAAGGTGGGGTTCATTAAATTGTAACCGTTTGTGACAAGGCGGAGGAAATAAGTGCCAAGAGGAACATACAATGGGGAGAATGTTGGGGAGAATCAAGCTTTTTTTTTTATATATAAGAACGTTTATGAAAAAACAGTGTGATATGTGGCAAAGGGAAGAGAGTTTATGGTGAAGTGTGAAACTTTGCCACAAAGGGGAGAGAGATCAAAAATTTTGAAGTGCATTTGTCAGTTTTCCCCTAAACCATAAACAAATCACAAACACGATTTTTAAAAAAATTACACTATTATTGCGACGTCCAGTGTTTTGAATGGACAATTTTTAATGTAGCAAGTAGGATTCGTGTAGCAAGTAAGACTGTTTGGAATTTAATAATTCTAACAGCAGAGGTTAAGGCAACTTACTTAATAATATTAAACTTATTAAAAGAAGCATTGTTCATGCAGAAGTTTTACGTATAATCTGAGTTTTTCAGGATTCGGGACGATTTCGATAATTGTCAAATTGGCGGGCCCTCTTCATCTATTGGCGTCAAGTTTTTGGCACCAATTGCAGCTGGAGAAATGTTTTTATTTTGCATACGAAAACAAAGAGTAGAGAAATGTATATTTGCATACGGTTGCCACAAAATAGGGGCTGTCCACGAATGAAGTCCCGCTTGAAAGTGGGGTTCACAAAATAGTAACAGTTTGTGACAAGGGAGAGGAAAGACATGACAAGAGGAGCATACAATGGGGAGAACGTGACAAGCCTTTTTTTAATTAGGAACGTTTATGAAAAACAGCGTCACATGTGACAAAGAGAAGAGGGGGTATAGTGAAGTGCAAAACATTGTCAAAAAGGGGGGGGGGAGGGTCGAAAATGTTGAAAAATGTGACATCAGTTATTCACCGCTCTTAACCATAAACAAATCACAAAGTCGTCCTTTTTTAAAAATTGTACTATTATTACGACGCCCAGTGTTTTTGAATGGCATTATATGTTGCCATGAGTAGAGTTCGTTCATTTGATACTAGGAAATTTATATTTCTATTGACGAAGAAGCAACTTACTCATATTAGTAGACGTTTTATAAGTAACATTGTTCACACAGAAGTTTTACGTATAAATTGAGTTTTGATACTTCATTTCATATGGGAAGATTTCGGAAATTGGATAATTGGTGATTTTTATAGATTGGCGTCAATTTTTTTTTGTTTCCAATGCCAGCGCAAAAAATGTTTTTCCTTTGCATGCGTAAACAAAGAGTAGGGAATTATTTATCTGCATAGGGTTAGCACAAAGCAACATGATATCCAAAATAAAATTATTCAAGCCAGAAATTTGTCGACCACACCAATTTCTCAACAGAGTTGTTTCTTTCAATCAAAAGCACTACTTTTAATCACTGAAATAGATAGAATAAGAAAAAAAAACGTTGAGCCATTAAAAAACTTTTATTTTCTCAACAGTTGTTTTTTTCTTTTCTTTTTTTAATGTCCGATTTTGGAAATAAAGCATGGTCTTTATGACGGTATAAGTGATGTACTTTGGCGTGCAACTCCATTGCCACGTTAAATATTTACGGTTTGCTCTCAACCGCGTTTTCGGGTTATGATAATTTGAGCTGTGCGCTAATGTCATCAATGAGTAGCATTTTATTGCTTTTGATGCCAAAAAAAAAAAAAAAAATTAATCTGCACACCGATTAAAATACAATCGGACCTCCATATATCGAAGTAGCAAATTGTCGGAAGAAATTCGACATATAGAAATTTCGATATATAGAAACAATCTTATTTTATCCTAAAAGTCTCCTAAAACATTAAAATTAAAGCTGTTTTACGTGTATGAAACCCAATTTCAAATTGATACGAGCATCGGATTGAATAAAAGTTAATACTTAAAAAAATAACAGAAATTACATTTTTGCGCCTTCATACATCTTCCTTCACCTTCAATTCAACTTGATCTGCAACATTAGGGGATTTTCGTTGTGACAATGTATTCGAAAGAAAAGTAAAAAATCAATCTACTTTACTTGAATGATTTTTACAGCAGCTAAAAAGACTAGGAATGATAATCAACAGACAAAAGGGAGAACTTGAAACTGATTTTACAATGTTACTGGTTACAACTAAGATTTGAAATTAACTTGAGAGAATTTAAGAACTCCAGAACGAAACAACGACCTATATACACACCCCTCAACCCCAGATTCCTTATGAGTTTTGTAGAAACCTTTAGTGAACATAATTTTCTCCCCTAACCTTCACTTTTTCATGAGACAGTCTAAAGTGGAAAAAAAAATCTACGAATGTCTCACAAAAAAAAATCGATATATAGAGATTTTTTCGAAATATAGAAACAATTTTTCTATGTAATGAACATAGAAATTTGCTGGGATTTCGATATATAGAAAATTTTGATATGTGGAAGTTCGATATATGGAGGTTCGACTTTAGTTGTTAAAAAATATTAATTTTTTTCAAATTATTTAAAAAATGGTCAAAACCTTTGTTTTTAAGCATCCTTTTTCAGTAAATATATTTATAAAATTTCGGAAACGATCCCATTACCGTAATATCCTCTTTCATCCATTTATTTTGAGATTAAGAGATAAAAAGCGAAATCGGAATAAACTATGCAGTTAACATGATTAAGAGTAGAAATAAAAATGTTGGAAACAAACTTTCTCAAATATTCATTTATGAATATGGTCAAATTTCGACCACTGGGCGAACACTAGTACATATTAATTGACGAAAAAAAATCAATTTTTCTACTCTTTTCACCAATTTTCCTAGGATAAAAAAAACAATTTTTCTTTTTCCCTACCACCTCAAAATTTCGAGACATTTTACATCTCCAGGAATGACACAATATGGATGGAGCAACTCAAGACTTCCCTTCCCATTTAATTACCACACAATGTCACTTTCTGGTGATTCATCAACAGATAACTTACTTGGGAAGTTGTCCTTCTGAATCTCCTTCCTGACGCTTTGATGTTGATGGCTGATCACGATTCGATCCACTGCCACTTCCCTGGAACAGAAGGAACACAAAGTTTTTAGGAGTTGTCTAAATTCCCCTCCATTAATACAAAAATAAAGCTATCCTTCATAAGACTGATTGTTTTACACGGTAGTGAGACATGGGCAATTAACAAAACAGGGGAAAACAGGCTTCTCATTTTTGAAAGAAAGATCATTTTGTCAATTTCGGAACCAGTAAAAGAAAATAGAGAAATTTATACAACCATGAAGTACACAATAAATACAGACAACACGACGTATTAAGAGTTATTAAATTCAATAGACTCAGATGGCTGAGACATGTTTTTCCACATGTAGCTAGTTTTTATTTGGAGCCAGTTTTTAAAAAAATTAAGTTTTTTCTTTGAAGACTGGGGGTACTAGGAGAAACATCGAGGTTGTTGTATCATGTAGCTAGATGTTTGGAGATCTTGAGAATAAAGAGGATAAATCTAGCATATAAAGTCATGGCGCCTAGAGGAAGCAGATAGAGAAGGCCTTGGCCTGTATCGGGCTGTAGTACAGTTGAAAAAGAGTAATTTTATTTCGGTAACCCCTGGGTTTGATTAATAAATAGGCCAACTAGGCCCTGGCCTAGGGCCCCCCAAGTGGCAGAAATTACTTTAGTTTATGACTAAAATTGTTTCAGCCTACGGCTTAAGTTATAAAGTTTGATTAAAGGGGGGCCCCAAAAGTATTTAGCCTAGGGCCCCTCCATATCTTAATCGGGCCCTGCCTGCTATTTTATCATAATCCAATGTAAGTAGATATTTCCCTATTCTTTGTTTATGTATGCAAAAGAAAAATATTCCCTGCGCAAGTACTGGTGTAACAAGTTTAACGGAAACAAATTAAAATCGCCAATATTTCGATCATTGAAAACCTCCCGCTTTTGAAAATTCGCTTGAGGCATGTATTTGCAGATGTAAACATAAAACAACGAACTTTGTACTTGCATAGGATTACCAAATTTAGAAGGGAGGTATTTGTGAAACAAAGCTGATGTGGTGGGTTCTAATAAGGCCAAAAATATTTTAGGATCTGAAAAGGGCATTAAATGGCTCTTTCTATTCGAAATAATTATCCGATTTTCTTGATTTCAGTCTCATTTGAAAGCCTGTGAAAAGTAAATCTGAGAGAAGAAGATTTACTTTCTTCAGATTTCAAAACCAGGAAGCCTGGAAAATCACTAGCTGAAAAGTTACACGCTGTTTTAAGTGAAGGAACATTAATATTAAATCAGATATTTATCATTTGCCGGGAGCTCGGATTTAGTTAGGGTGAGTAAAATCATAGAGAAGAAAGGTCTATTTCCACTTTTTTCTGAACTGTGAACAAATAAAATTCTTACTTTTGTTTTGAGGCTTTTCTTGTCATTGAGGATTTAAAATTTTTCCTTTTTGGTTATTTTCCACAATTTGTTGAGAAATTTTAGACTTTTTTTATGTTCCAGTTGAACATGCACCACTTGACATAGCTTTTATTTTAGAGGCAGAGCCAAGCAAAGCCGAGTGAAGCAGCTAAAAAGCTACTATAGATATAAAAGAAAGTTTTGTGATAGCCACAGCATACTAGTTTCTAAGATTAGACAGTAACACAATTTGGACGACTTCAAACTTTAATGTAATAAAAATAATTTTTTATTGGAAGCTGAATTACATTTAAAAGAAATCGAACTCCAAGTTGATTTGTTAAGAAACAAACTGCACAAGAAAAAGAAGAACCCAGACGAACCAAAAAGCTCGAGATTGGACCTCTTATTGTAAATCAAAAATATATGAAAAACACTGAGAACAGCTGTAAACGCAGCATTGATGTTTTAACTCTGCATTTAAACTCTGATACACATTGTTACACATCAAGGAATGATTTAATAGAACTTGCTTACTCAAACATGGGATTTCATCAATTTTCCCCCAGACTGCAATTTCAAATCTTTAATTTTTTGACAAAAAAAAAATTCTAGTGTGTCCCACAGACATTTTCGGGAGGGCAGTGCCCCCTGCCCCTTTTGTAGTACCGCTTGATGTGCCCAGTCCTTCTTTCTATAGTTCCTTATACACCCCTTTCTTTATGCACCTTTATGGATTGTCCTTCTGAAGTTTTAACACAACATAATCACAAAAGCGAACATTCAAAAGTAAATATTCAGGCAAGCCCGAAACGTGACTTTCTCATTTTCCACCTGCAGTAAATTCACGATTACCTGCAGAAGTGGGGTGCTCGGGATAATAAAAATGCAGATAAACTGCGAAAAGGCTAAAATGAGGGACCATATACAGTAAAAATTGTCCCTTCCTCAAAAACTTAACTCTATTGATGCATAATACTTTCTTCAAGCAGTGAAAATATACAAGACAGCAAAAACATTTTGTATTTTTGCCCAACAGAACTTAACAGTAGTAAAGAACAAGTGTAGGTACAATGAAAAACGCACAATAAATCTCCACAGAGTATAAAATGAAGTTCTCAAAAAGCGACTGTGTGTTTGAACTCGTTGAAATCAAGAACTACCCGGCCGATTTTGCTGAAATTTTCACAGTTTGTTCCTTTAAGTCCTGAAAAGGTTTGCAGACCAGTTCAAAAAAAATTCGATGAATAGTTCTTTTTTTATTCCAATTTAGACCCAATTTTCTCATAAATTCCCGATCATAGGGGTGAAAAATTACTTGCACATATTAATATTAGGGCTCGACCAATGGCATTTTTTGGCCGATGGCGATTGTTGGTCGATTGTTCAAAGACGGCCGATGGCCGATTGTTTTCCTCCAAATGGCCGATTGCCGATGGCCGATGCCGTTGGCCGATGGCCAAAAAAGAAAATAGAAATTGATAAAATTGTCAGGGATTCAAAGGATCATTGATTCATTTCTCTTTACTTTCTTTTTTCGAATAAGGAATTGTAATCACAAAAAAAAATTAAATTTTGACCTTAATTTCTATTGTACAATCACCCAATTTCTTCACAAGTTTTTTCAGCACATCTGTACATGCATATGTACCTAAGAACATGTAGATGACCGAAACATCCATTTTGAACGCCTCCTAAGTTATTTATCGCAATTGTCTTGTGATGTCTTCATGCGCCTAAACTTACGTCATTCAAAAACGTTATGAAATAGTAAGTTGAAAACTGATACGTACGTAGTATGATCTGAAAGTTAGAGGGTAAGTTGTATAAAACCGAACCCTGAATAGTTCACATTACCGAAGCACATCTATCTACAAAATATTCACCTTGAACGACTATGCACTTCTGGCAACGTTCGTATAGCTTTTTAGAAACACTCCTGGAAGATATTTTTCGCAAACTCCTGTAAGGTCTCTTAAGCTGCTGCTTTAACTTCATCGTGGGGAAGAAGGCGACTTTCATGTTGAGGATGCACCGTTCGATTGGTCAATACTCTGATATGACAAACAAATAACGTAACGTTTCGTCGGACTTAGCTCCGTGTGACTTTTACCTGTTCCCAGCAAAAAAACTTTTGGATGGACGCCGCTTTCTTCTGTCAGGAGAAGATAAAGCTGCATCATAGAAGGTAGCAAAAATTAGGCTTCCAGGAGAGCTTCCAAAAGTTATATGAACACTGGCAGAAGTACTTAGTCCCTCAAGGTAACCTTTTGAAGGTGGATGTGCTTCTGTAATGTGAACTATTCTGGGTAAAGTTTTTTACAGCTTGTCCCCGAACTTTTGGATCGTGCTGCGTACAATCTGTATAAGGTGTAGTTATGCTTCTCCTTTTTTGACTGCTGTATGATGAAAGAGAAAGAACAACAGTCAAAAAAAAAAAAAAAAAAAAAAAAAGAAAGAAAGAAAGAAAGAAAGAAAAAAAGGAAGAAAAACAAAGAGACTGTTTAATAACCAATTGATTTTTCTTTTTAATTGAGCATATAACTAAGATTTCAGTAATATTGTAATGATGTATGGATTTAGGTACACTAAACATAATTAAAAAACATTAAATTATGTTGTTAAATCAGTCAAAAAAAAAAGAATGAAACTATGAAACCGTCAACAAATTACGCATTTAAAGTGCAAAGATTGCACGTAGACTTTTTTAGTCATCAAATTAAATAAAAAGGTAACAGATAAATTACAATATTAAATCATAATAGGAATATTTTTATACTTATTTAAAATTTACGAATAAAAAATTTTGCATTTTTCAAAAAATTAAAACACAATGACATAAATTTTGCTGAAACAAAAAATACCCATGAAAAGAGCGAGGTTCTTAAAACGCAGCTACAACAAACAAACTCAATATTTACACCAAGTTAATAACTGAATACATATACTACTTGATATGATGTTTGCACACATAATATTGAACAATTTGATTGTTTAATCTTTTATGAAGCTTTACAAACAAGTTTAAATTAAATTGTACAATTTAGCAATAATTTTCTGAAATTTAAAAAATTGCATAATAGAAAAACCTTGAAACTTTTCTATAAAAAACGAAAATAACTTATTCATTGATTTTATATAAATACATAAAAATAGTTACTTACAACAGAAAAAAAATCGATCGCTATTAATGATACAAAAAAAATGGCGCATTACAAAATGGGGGGGGGGGGGGCACCCTCTTATTTTGCATCAACTCACACTTCGGTCCCAACCTCGGCGTAATTTTTGCAATACAGAACCGCTAAAACCAACGCCTCGGAAGAGTTTCTGAATCTATTTCAGCACTTCTGAAGAAAAAAATTCAAAAGTCCCTTCGATTTCCGAATTATGTCACCATTCAAAACGTCTTTAATCAATTTCTTACATTAATGCTCTAAATTCTTTCTAAACAATAGATAAAGCTAATTTTATGAATGGTGTTAGTTTTAAACAACTCAGAAGTATAACTAGAGTTTGATTTCAGAAATTGAGGAAGTGGGAGGAGGGGCACGCATGTGTTCTCGGAAATTCAAGAAATACTCGTAAAAAATAGAGTTCAAAATAATCATAAACATTGAGCAGAAAAACCCTTTCAAAACTTGCACCCGAGTTTGTTTTGATGTGCAGTGGCGGATTCTAAATACAGCAAATACGCGAGAGGCCCCTTAACCATAGAGACACCGCAGGAGTTACAAAAATGCTTATGATAAATGTTTTACAATTTTTGTGATAGAGAAATAGGGCCCCAAAATGTATTTCGACGAGCCCCAAACTTGTAATTCCGCCGAAGCGATACAGAAAAGACTGCATTACTGTGATTTATATTACAAATATTGAAAAATTAAAAATTACCGTCGGCTCAAGAGGAATCTAACAAAATGACACAAAAACCAGTTTCGCCATCTCATATTTGTTTCCATGGTCTTTCGTCTCCAATTCAGCAATATATCACCAAATGATCGTCAGTCTGAGACGCTATATTAGTTTTGCATTGAAATAAGTAATTAATAGCCACAAAAAATGAGTAAACAGGCTTTTTATAACACCCGATCGAAAACAAAAACGGAAGTGCACAACTGGAACGTACGCACACCCCACATGCGAAAACTTATCCTTCTACAGTTTACCATTTTGGAGTTATTACTTATGAGAGATACATACGTACATCCAGCAGCAAGAAACAACGCAATAATTAACTTGTTTGGTACCTGAATGCAGTATTAAAAACTCTTTCATGGGTGACTAAAATAGAAATTCATACTGAAATTCAAGTAAGCAATTTTATATGAAAACAACCTTTACTTTGTATTAAAAGGTAAAACATCAAAGGTCCTTTTTTTTTTCAAAAACATCGGCCAATTCCATTGGCTTTTTGATGTTTTTAAGGCCGATGGGCCGATGTTTCCTGCAATTTAGCATCGGCCGCCGATACCAATGCCGATGGCTAAATTGTTGAACCATCGGCGCCGATGCATCGGTCGAGTCCTAATTAATATATATTGTTGGAAAGAGTAGAATTTTCCGCATTCTACGCAATTTGTTTCAATGATCTAACTTAATTATGATGGGAGCTATTTGCATTTTTTTTTGGTTGAATTTGTTTAGGCTTAGCTGAAATTTAGGCATTACTTTCTTCATTAAACCTGTCAATAAAATGTGAAGGGATTCTCCCATAGGTTTTTTTTTTTTGACACCATTGGAAAGAGCTGCTTTTTTAACTCCAGATCTAACTCGGCCTATGGTCGAAAGTTTGACCTTCTATCGCCATTAAAAAACAGTTACAAGTGAATTAAATGAAGTTCAAAAATCTGTTCTCTATACAAGCTTTTAAATATTTTATTTTCCGTTTCCACGGTAACGCTTTTTGAAAACATTGTTTATTTCCAACTTTCTCATTTTCAATTCTTAAACTTATTTTGCTTTGTGTTTCCATGGTTATGCTTTTTAAATTCCTCTGTCGCATTTTAATTTCTTAAAAGTATTTTAATATCTGTCATCATTGTTTGGAGGGGAAATTTGGCATGATGGTTTTTTTTTCTTTTATTTTAGCCTGATTGCTGTATATACGTCACTTGACACAATTTTTATTTTCAAAGTAGACTGGGCAAAGCGGGGCAACGCAGCTAGTATATAAATAAAAACCACAGACATTATTTACAATTTTTCGATGAAAGAAACAGCCATTGGTGTTTGCTTTTTACTGCGAAAATACATGTTCCTGAACATTAAATGACTCGCGGAAAATCAGGAGTTTACTGTTATTTAATTTGAGTAATAAAATGAATTTTCCAAGTTTTTAGCAGCGTTTTTTTTTTTTTTTACAAAACTAGAAAAGCATTTTATTGATTGCTTAAAAGAACTAAGTCCTATTGAAAAATACCAGGATTTAATAACTATGCATATAGTGTACAAAAAACAAAAAAGCACCCTAATACAATATTTTGATTAAAAAGTACCCCCTAAAAGTATCCTCTCATCTGGAAGCCTCCTCCCCACTTTTTAGGCCAGGGGGGAAATGCTCAAATTTTTAACAAGAAAAAACACCAGCCTTTCTTTCACCATTAGAAATTTACCTCTGACGTTTCTTTAAAGAAACTAAAAACTTCCCTGGGTGGTTGTTAAGAATTGAAAAACCAGTACCTGGGCACTCGGGAGGCTCGCAGTTCTGGAACGTAACTCTTTCAATTTTATTTCCAGCTCCTGGCACATTGCATTGACCTGAAAGAGATTGGTACTTCATCAGGAGAGGAAAAAATACACTACAGATTAATTGCTTTATTTGAGCAGTCACAGCCCACAGAATAACACACGACGAACAGCGTTCTACATTTTCCAGAAATATAGCTTCACTCTTGACCAGATAAGTGGCAGCAACAGGTTGCATTTCTCTAGTGAAGCCTGAAGCTGAAACACTATCTGCAGGATTTTGTAAATTGTAGCTTCCAATATACGTAGGTCAGTCAGAAAATTAGTTGCATTTCTTCGTAAATCTGTTCTGTTTAAGACAATTTTAATGAAATTCTTTGGCAATACTTCATACATGTACCTCTATCTTGTGACGTAGCAGCTTCCCCAAGACAAGTTCAGTTTCTCTGATTATCAGTCTCAAACATGTCTCGACAGCTACAGGTAGCGTCCAAATTGGAAATGCGTGAAGTGATTCAATTTTGAGGGCAAAAAGGTGGAACTGCAGAGAAATTTATGTGCAGTAGCATGAAGTGTATGGTGAAAATGCAATGTCATGTCGAGCTATCGTGAAATGGTGCAACATGTTTGAGAATGGACGCACAGATATTGATGACATTGAGCACGAGGGAAGACCAAGTTTAGGTGTGAAGTGTGGGATCATCTTCCCAAGCCACCTTATCCTGACTTCGATGTTTTTGCTCCCATAAAACAAGAACTTTCAAAGTGATGATGCCATTCGGATGAAAAAGTGAAAGCTGCAACCCAACAATGGTTATCAGACATTGGACGGGATTCCTTTGCAGAAGGCATCGAAAAACTTGTTCCATGCCTTGACAAGTGCTTAAATAACGCAGGTGGTGTTGAAAAAGTAGATTTTAAACAGAACTTTAAGATAACAATAAAATTACGAATTGAAGATTCACTCATACTTACTGTTGTGCTACCGTCGACGATTTGTATATTCAAGCTTATCGAAAATCTTAACTTTTTTCTTTTTGTCAGAAAATTTCTTTTTCTTCCCATCTTCACAAACATAGATGAAACAGCACACTAAGGTGCTATTATTTTCATCAACTTTAGTATTTAGAATGAAAAAAAGAAAAATAAACGAAAGATGCTGAGGGGTTATTTGATGCTCTAACAACGCGATGCGCAGACAAGTTTGGTGTGGAAACTTTTGCAGTCAGTGATGTTAAAGGGATGTCATAACATTCATGAAATCAATATTTAGTAGTCAATAAAAGAAGCCGATACTTCCTTCCAAAAACATTCATGTTGTGGACAAGGAATTCGCGTTAGCTCTAAAATTCGTTACTGGTGAAAGATTAGCATTATAGCCATTTCGCGTAAGTTGAATCGCATTGTAGCGGGAGTCGACAGTATTGTACAATTTCAAGCCTTTTTCTGTTTTCCTGAGAAGTGCAACTAACTTTCTGACTGACCCTTGTACGTTAAAATTCAAGTCAAAAAATTTTGACATTTGGCAATGAGTGCCGGAATCTGAAACAAAACAAAGGAATGTGAACAGTCAAGATAATGAAATTTGCAGCAAATACAATTCGAAGCAGCTTTGAAAAGATTTTTTTACCGCTTGCAATGCAACAGTGATTCCTTTTCTTCAAAATTAAAATCTCAAAATTAGGTGTTAGTTAAACCACGTCTTTCAACACTTCCCCAAAAAGAAATCCAGTGGGATCAAGTTAAATGATTGCAGAGGTCAAAAGGGCAAAGTATGTGTTTTCCTCAACCACTGCATTGTTCCAAAAACACTAATCTATCGCCTCGGGCAAATGATTACAGAAAAATTTTCTTTTAACAGCAAACTGCATTAAATTTCAATCATTAATATTTCTGTAATTAATGCTTAGAATAAAAGTGTTACTTTTCAGAATGCATGAGGATTTTTTTTTTATATAAACTAAATGTCAGCTTTGGAAAAGTTAATCCTTACTAATATTATAAATGCGAAAGTGATTTCGTTTGTATCTTTGTTCGTAATTCTTTCAAACCTTAACTACTCAACTAATTAACATAAAATTTTGTATACACATCGTAAGAGGTGCAGAATAGAATTTAGGTACTTTTCATCCAAAAAAAAAAATATTCCGAGATTTTTATTCCAATTTAATAGAAAATCATTAATATGGGAGTATCTCATCAAAAAAAAAAAAAAAAAGTCATGCTTGTGTGATTTTTGCAGAATTTTAAAGCCCTTAAAAAGTTGCACAATATGAACTTTACCCAAAGTTTAAAGGATAACTGGAACACTCCTTAATTCATTTTATATTGATTTCATATTCTACAATGAGGCTTTACTTCATTTTTAAAGCATTACCTGCGGTTTCTGTTCGCAGAATTAAAATTAAATAGTGTTGAATTTCTGATTCCTAGCAGATTTTCGAGAAGAAAAGTAATAAAACAGAAACATGAATTTAAAAAAAAAGAGAGAGAGATATCATTTTTAATACAGTATTGACTGTTTTGTAACTATAGTTATTTGTGGAAAAATGAGGGAAAATTATTTTTATATACTTCAAAAAGCATATTAGATTCAGTTTTCATGTTTCTTTTTCTTTTCTTTTTCATTTTTAAATATTGACTGTGCTTTCTGCAAGTTAATAACGTATGGAAATTAGAGAAAGTAGTTCTCTCTCAAATTTTACTTTGATTACTCTTTTTTTCCGATTGATATATTATTGATTTTGCTGGAAAATATGAATGTGACTTATCCTCAAGCAAACATTAAATTGAAAAAATTCTCAATAAAATTGACCAGCAAATAAAAGTTTGCAAACTTCCATTATTGCTTTTCTCAACAGTACGTTTTAAATTAGCAATAATCTCTGCTGCAATACAGAACATCCTATGCTGCACTTTGAGAAGAATTGAGAAGTTTTGAAAATTGACCAATGATCGGGAAAGGCCAAACTGTCCGAGTCTGTGCAGGTTAAGACGTAACGTTAAATGCGAATAAGTTTTTAAATTTATTAGCAAAGAAGCAAACCGAAAATTATAAGTTTTCTCAAGTCCTTTAACACACAATTTTTTAAAGTTCTGAGCTCATGATATAAGATCTTAGTGTTAAGTGGATTCTGATTTCATAACTGTTTCACTGTGAAACTCGGGTTATCACGCCACTTTGAGATGCTTCGACAGGGTAAAAATTTTCTTTACATTTGAAATATCCTCAGTAAAATGATGAAAGCGTCCGGTGAAATTCATTGTAAGAATTTCTGCCATGTGATAAGTGCAGTGGTGCCTCCATAGGATATACGCCCATATACGTCGTATAATCTCAAACATTTTTTAGAAATGTAGCTTTACCCTCAAGCTTCAAAAATTTTCATATTATGACATATTATGTATAGGATTGGATACACATAGCTTACGTTCGACGAGCATGACCGGTTGGTTAATCACGTGACAACAATGATGTCAGCGGTTACTAACCGGTTGTTCTTGAACCAATGCTGCATCGAACGCTTTCGATTGATCACCGGTTACTTATGCAGACATGGCGCAGACGAATAATACGCAGGTGAAAAATATTTATATTCTTGGTCAAAAATGTTACGTGGTTCATCAACCAATAAATCAGCTTAAGTTGCGGTTGACCGGTAGATCAACCGGTGAGGCTCATAGAACAACATCGGAAGCAACCAGTTAACTGATCAGGGCCGGATTTAGGGGAGGGCTACTGCCCCGGGGCCTCCGCAACAAAGGCGCCCCCACAATAAAATTTTTTACAAAATATCCTAACTTTCACGAGTCGAAAATATCGGATATATACATATATATCAAAATATTCGGATATATCTCAAAGTATCGGATATTTTCGAAAATATGATGATCTTTTCGAGCCCTGATTAGGGGCCTCCACTCCTTTGTTGCCCCGGGGCCTCCACACTTTCAAATCTGGCCCTGTAACTGGTAGCTATCAAGAATGCTGCGGTTAGCCACCGGTCGACCGGTTGATCTTGTCGAACGCAACCATATTGTGCATAACTGATTACTGGGAGTATACCCTCAGAAAAATTGATGGGAACATCGCTGGATAAGGGACTTCTGTTATTAAAGCCCATGTATGCCAACTCAAGAATGGCGAAAGGTTCAGAAAGCGACAGATTCTTTTATCTTTGACAGGAGGGACATTAGAAAGGGATGCACAGCAGATAGATTTTAAAACTAAACTAGGGAAGCCACACTACAACAGCCACAATGCTGTATGTTGCAAGCTTCTCCCATGAGAGAAAGAGATAAGATTGAGACTCTGTTGTTGCTGTTGTTGCATGCCCCCATGGTCAGCAGAGCTGGACCAGGTCCATGAGTTTGTTTACCCTCAAGAAATCCAGCATCCTCACTGGGTCTTCAGTCAAATCCCTCCTGGAGAGACCCAGACACGACAGTATATGGTCAGGCGAGGCCTGCTCAACTTGAAACAAGTCAGAAAGGTCTTCGACCCCTATGAAAATTTTAAAGTTTTAAGATGTCCACTACGAAAACGGGCAAGAGTTGTTTGTTCTTGTCTGTCAAACCCAGGGGTCAGGGAGCCACCAGTTCGTGAACATCTGTACCAATGGTGTTCTGGTTGGACAATCCAAGTGATGTTATCCCTTTGTTTAATCTTTGAGTGGATCTCCTGAAAGGTGAGTGATGCCGTTGGCTCTGAGACCTCAGCAGCACCAGCTTTCGCCAAGGTATTCACTGCATGTGAATTTGATGAGAGACGAAAAGTTGTTTTGATTTGTTGAGCATTGAAACTCCTACAATATCTCTCACACTTTGCCATCTGGTCAGGTGCTGTATTGCACTTCTGCTATCGGATAGAATCCAAATTTCGGTTCCGTGGGGGAGAAGCTCCAGAGAGTCTAAGGCTTCATCAATGGCTATTAGCTCACTACGGAACACAGAGCAGTAATTAGGGTTTCTCCTCTGAATCCTCAAGTCAAGGTTTTGCAATTTGATGTAAATTCCACTCCCAGAGTGGTTATTATCATCTCTACTGCCATCCGTGTAGATTCGAATAGCGTCAATTGGAATCTCTCCAATTCTCTCTAGAGCTACTTGTCTTAAATAGGCTGTAAGATCTGTTTGTTTATTCACTTGAACCGGTAAGTCAGGATGGAAAAAGACGCCGTCAAGATCAGCCGCTTGGTCTAGACATTGTATCAGATGATGTAATTCCACGGTATTATCGGTTATATTAAGAGAAGCTAATTGGCTGAAGGGACTGTTCCTTCTGAGCCTTTGATTATTATGCCAATTTTCGAAGTAAATAGAGGTATGATTTTGTGTACTAAGAGTTCTGAGCTTGTTGTAATATTTTGCTAGACATGCTCGTCTCCTAAGACTTAGCGGCTGAAGGTTTGCCTCGTAAAGCACAATATCACTAGGACAAGTGTTTCTCAGCCCGGTAATAATCCGTGCAGCGCCGAGCTGGACTTTTTCGAGTTTTTTTGAAAGAGTCCCTTATTAGATTGACAAGCACAACCTTGAATCACAGCTAAAATTCGGAAAGGTGAGGAGTCTAATCAGATTGCAGCCTAAAAGTGAAAAATGCTTGGACGAGTTTCTTTCTCTACAGGAAACTTTTTTTTCTCTTACAATTGCACTTCGCAGAAAGTATCATTCTTTAAATTGTTATTCGAAAAGTAAGCAATCATCAGCATTTATTGGAAAGTATGTCACAGATAAGTTTTAAAAAGTGTAGTATTTTTTCCCTCAAAATTTTAGCTTGTTGAATTATTAATTAAATCTAGTTAATAACATCTATTTGCAGGATATCTGCTACAATTTGAAATCCGTGATTTCTGCTTGTAACCAGGGCTGTCCGAACAGGGGGGCGAGAGGGGCAATTGTCCCAAGATATGAAGAGGGGGGGGGGCTTAAACCAAGCCTTTTCTGCATTTTCAATTTTTTAGTAGGTTTTTTTAAATATTTTTAAAATCTAACACTTGGATTTCAGATTACGTGTGTCCCTTGTATAACACGGTTAATTTGTACTGTGCAAAATTGAAACTGTATTATGCGAGACCTTTATATTTACTCATTTAAATTACTGTTTCAATTATTGTTATGTATTACATAACATAACTCAAGGCAACATTTACCATGTTGTATCGAAACGGTGTTTCATGTTACCTCAAAACTATGTCATATGAAACTTTGAAATAATGTAAATCAACGTAATAAGTACCATGTTATTTCAAAATCAAGTCTTAAGATATAAAGTTTGATGATAACTGAAATTTTGTTTCAATAGAACTTACAGAACATTCTATTAACTTTCATGAAAACAAATAGACATAAAAATAAAAAAAAAGGAAAAATAAGAAAAGGAAAAAAAATATTTTCCAAATTCATTTACAAAGAACAAAACGCATACAATCAAAAAGGAAAACAGAATTTCTGCATCAATCAAGTATGTTGGAGAAAAAACAACTAAAAAATAAAATAAATAGAATTGCTACATTGTTCTTATTTATCACTTGACCAATTTCAGTTTTTTAAAATCGGAATAAATCAAAACCGTTTAATGTTAAATTCACTTTTACACCACGTAATATTGAATTCATATTATGAAAATCGCAATCAATTTCATGAAGCAATAGCTTCATATTTTTGTTAGATTCTTTCGATAGCATGGCATTTCCACTTGCTGAAAGACAACATCAACTGTGATCTTGCATGAAACTAAAATATGAAAGGCCTAGCGCTATCTATTCAAGGTCGAAAATATAAAACTTATCAAAATGAATTAGGTTTCTACTCTCTCATTACATGCTGTGACTGTAATGAGTAAAAAGGATATGTGTCTATGGACCAAATGCATCAAAAGCATAAATGTAGTAAACTTTTAACTACTTTTAGATAGCCTATATAATCCAAAACGTATAAATGAAATTTCTGAAAATTGGAGGGTGATAGAAAATTTTTGCAAACATATTCATTTTCAGCACCTTGAAATCTGTAAGTGTTGGAAATTTTCCAACATAGCAGAGTTGCAGCTTCGTCATTAAAAAAAAAAATCAAGCACTTATGCAACAGTAACATATTTATTAAAAACAAGAACAGCTTGAATAAAAGACAGCATACTAGCAATTCAGAATCTCAACACCAAACAAAACACAGAAATGCCTCTTCTTATATGATGAAACTAATTTGCATACATAAGACAATAATGTTCTTCTTCTTGAAGATTTTAAACAATGTCCGAAATTAAAATATACCAACAATAAGAAACACCCAAAGTAAATTGAGGAACAGAATATTTGTTCACATTGGTTTTTCAATGTAATTGTTGCAAAGTAGGACTAGTGTAGGTGCTATACATGAAAAAAATTAGTTTTAAATTTAATACTTTGTTACCAAGGAATTTTTTCTTTTACTTTTTTTTATATGAAGGGTTAAAAAAAAATGCTAAACACAAAATTATTCATGCCCAAACGATATATATATAGACTGAGACAGTAAAGAAAACCTAAACAGTTTTACAGAAACCGATGCAACCAGATTTCAAAATACATATAAAATCGGAACTGACATGTAAAAGCGTAAGAAGCAGCTACGATGCAAAAGTTTTACACTTAATCTATAAAATTTTCCCAAGTCTGTATGCTCTAAAATCCAAAATCCATGACCAATTGTCAGTTCCCATAATTTTTGGCATTTTTTGCTGAAAATCATGATTTTCCATGACCCTTTTTAACCGTGGTCAAAATCCATGATTTTCCGTAATTTTCCCTGGATTTCCATGAACCCGGATACCCTGTCTTTCTTAACTAATTTATTAAATATGTTATTTAATTATAAAGTATTGAAAATTTATGTAGTTTAATTATATCGGTTAAAATAACAGTAGAGGTGTGATTTTGGGGCTGCACAACGTATATGGGCATCCCTCCTACTACAGGGTACTTGCACAACAAAGTATTGACATTACACGGTACAAAAGTTGCGATTATTACAACATGGTTTCAATACAGCAAAGTATAGAATTAAGCATGTTATAGGAAAGACACCCAAATAATGGAACCTGTTCAGTGTTCATTTTCCTCAGATGTGAAACCTTGGTAAGCTCACCCTTCCAAGAAGATGTGAATGTAGCAATTTAATGTGAGAACAGACATACCTCTTGCAGAGTCGATCTCAGTTCTGCGATCTCTTGTGTCATCTCTTCCGAAATAGTCTCCTCACGAAGCAACTGCTCTCTTAGCTCCGCCTGAGGATATGAAAGAATAATAAGATTTATGCAATTTTTTGGCATGAGGGCACACATTTTTATCATACACAGGCAGAGATGGAGGCAAATTTTTTCTCAAAATGTCTATTTCCACTAGGAAAAATTGAAAATTGTAATTTTTTTATACAAAATTATGTATTCCAAAGATTGACAAAATATATATTCTAATGCTCTCTTCTTGTTTAAATAGCTTTTCCCACAAGAACATCTCAATTAGTGTTCTGTGAAAATAAAATTGCAACCATCTGATCTATGCAGGGTTGGCAAGGTTTTCGACACTACGGTAAAACCCCTGCTTTTTACCATCCTGTCCAAAGCACTGGGTCCAAAACTAAATTTTTTGAGATATTGTATTTTGTGAGAAAATATCCAAAACATAACAAAATATGTGAATAAATAGGTATATAACTTATTTATACAGCTGATTTTAATCTAGTTACGTAGAAATTAAATTCTTCATTAAAAGTTTCAATTTGTATGCATAAGTTTTTTTTCTATAAACCAAATTTCTGGACATTTAGCACTTGCACAAGTCATACTTTGCAACAATTACATTGAAAAACAAATATGAACGAATTTTCTGTTCCTCAATGTACTTTGGGTGTTCCTTATAGATTTCAAGGTGCTGGAAAAGAATATGTTTGCAAAAATTTTCCATCACCCTCTAATTTTAAGAAATTTTATTTATACATTTTGAATTATATAGGCTATCTAAAAATAGTTATAAGTTTACTACATTTATGTGTTTGATGCATTTGGTCCATAGACACGCATCTTTTTTACTCAGTACAGCGACAGCATGTAACAAGAGAGTAGAAACTCAATTAATTTTGATAAGTTTTATATTTGCAACCGTGAATAGATGGAGCTAGGCGTTTCATATTATTTTAGTTTCATGGAAGATCACGCTTGAAGTTGTTTTTCGGCAAGCGGAAATGGCATGCCACCGAAAGAATCTTTAAAAAATATGAAGATATTGCTTCATGAAATTGACTACTCACATCACATTTGGAGCATGTGTATTATTTCTAAAGTAATTGCCATTCTCGTGGTCTGCAATTCGATTATACAAAAAACTGCTCTGTGAAAGTGGGACAACAGGTCAAAACATGAACAATACACCAAAAAGAAATAGTCAGAGTGAAAACAATATATTGCAGGTGAAAAAAAAAAGAATCAAAGCGTTCTTCTAGTTGATTTGAAAAAAAAAAATCCCACCTTATATAAAGTTGTGAAGAATTTTTTTTAATGCAATCCATAATAAAGGGTGAATTTTCCCCCTGAAATTTTGGAAGCTGTGAGCGAAAGCATGGGAAGTGCTTCCATTGGGATATTTCTACAGTTGAAGTGCAATATCAAGGACAGTTCAATCCTAATATGATAAAGATTACTGTTGGAATCTTATTTTGAGAAGTTTGTGATAGGGCCTATAGAGAATATCTGCAGTTAAGGCATTTACAGTATGAAATTTAAGAATTTTTTTACGAATATCATTATTTTTTCTTAAAAAATTTTAATTCTTGTACAACTTTTTAAATATCTATTTTTTTTTTGTTTTGAGCGAGTTTTATGCTTTATAATTGTTCATATAAAATGATTAACTCACAAAAATATTGTACGTATGTGTTGTACATTGTACGTAAATATCATTAAATTGAGATTTTAACTCGCGAGAGCTTGCACGGGGTCGTAAACGACCCCAGCCATTTTTTGTTTCCATTTCTTGGAATTTCATGGACAGATAAAGAAATCATTTTCTGAGTAGCTGGGATTGAGTCCTTGATTGATGTGTGGGTGTGGTTGGAATTTTCTTATCTCTTTTCAATTCTTGTAAACAAGGGGGGTTTTGAGAGTGGGGTCTTTTTCGACCCCGCACGAGAACTGACGTTAGTAAAATTCTCGAAACAGAACAGGTGTTTGGAATTATTTCTAATGCAATGCATTCAATGAATTTAGAAAAAGGTTGGGAAACGGAAGTATTTTTCAGCAATCCTTCTTCTAGTCATGATTTTGAGTGCACACTCGTACGGTTCACAATACTAGTTTAGTTTTGTCCTTTCTAATCCATATTTTTCAATTGTGTTTGTAATAATTATTTCAAAGAAAGCATGCCGACTCCATATGAGTAAGAGATGGAGCGTCTCGGCAAATTATTAGCCGATGTGGAGAGTGATGAAGATGTCATTCCAGACGATGAATGTTTTAGTGATCAAGAAAACTTCAGTGACCACAACAGTGAGAGCAAATTTTCAGGAAGTGAAAGTTCTGCTGATCCCGATAGAGATGACACCTTTGTAGGAAGAGATGCAAAAACTATTTAGCAAAAAACAAAACTCCGAGCTAATGTCCGTGCTCCAGCTCGAAATATAATTACGCATCTTCCTGGGCCAAAAGGAAACGCCAAAAATGTCAGTGATGTCGTTGAGAGTTGGAGCGTTTTTATCGATGATAAAATAATAAACCAAATAGTAGAATGCACGAATATTTTCATACATGACATTTCAAAAAAGTACTCAAGACTCAGGGATGCAAAATGCACCGATTCGGTGGAAATTAAGGCTTTATTTGGCCTATTATATTTAGCAGGTCTTCACAAGTCTTCTCATCTAAATGTAAGGGACTTATGGGCTACTGACGGAACCGGAATCTAAATATTTCGTTGTGTAATGTCATACAACCGTTTTCTTTTTTTGATGAGATGTTTACGCTTTGACGATGTACATACCAGAGATTCAAGGAAACAAGACAATAAACTGGCTGCAATAAATGAAATATTTGAAGCTTTCGATGCAAACTGCAAAGAAAATTACACTTTAGGGGAATATGTGACCATTGACGAAAAACTGGAACCGTTTCGGGGTCGTTGTGCCTTTAGACAGTATATGCCAAACAAACTCACGAAATATGGAATAAAACTATTTGCACTAGTCAATGCAAGAACTTTTTATACTTCATCTATAGAAATCTACTGTGGTACAAATAGCAACAAATCGAACAAGCTGATTGACGTTGTAAAAAGACTTCTAGAGCCACTGTACAATACAGGTAGAAACGTTACCACAGATAACTGGTAGACTAGTTATACTTTGGCCAAAGATTTGATTTCTAAAAATCTTAAAATAGTAGGAACATTGCGAAAAAATTAAAAAGAAATCCCTGTTGAATTCGTAAATACGAAGAAACGTGAAATACATTCTTCATTATTTGGATTCCAAAAAGATTGTACAATCGTCTCATATGTTCCAAAGAAAGGAAAATGTGTTTTACTATTGTCAACGATGCATAATGATGACACTATTGATGAGGATACAGCTGAGAAAAAGAAACCAGAGATAATTACATTTTACAATATGACGAAGTGCGCAATGGATGTTGTTGATTAAATGGCGGCATCCTACACCACGCCAAGGATAACAAATCGATGGCCCATGGTAGTATTTTTTTGCATTCTGAATGTTGCTGCTATAAACGCACTTATAATACTGCTGTCCAAAAAGGACCCTCCTGTGGAATATAAGAACCGAAGACATTTTCTAAAAAAAGCTTGCATTGTGTTTAGTTGAAGAAAAAAAAGCAAACCGTGTGGTTAGTGAAGAACCCCCAACTAAAAAGGCCAAAGTTTCGGGTCGATTCAGGTGTGCTTTGTGCCCAAGAAATAAAGACAAAAAAGTCAACAGATTTGCGTATTGTGCAAAAATTATGCATGAAAAGAACATCAAAATATTGTTTGCAACAACTGTAAGTAAGTTTCTTTAGGTATTCTACATTTTTTGTACAACTTTTGCTAACTGAATGCTAACTGAAATAGGAATAAAAATGTGTAAACGTTTTGAAAAAGTTGTTGAAAAATGTGTCATAAATATGCTTAAAAACATTGTAAAAGCTTAGGAAAAGTATTTTTTATGCATTGTTTAACATAAAAACATTTTTTTTTCGTGCACAGTATAATAAAAATCTTTCTTTATGCATTTCAAATAAAAAAAATAATTATGGTAAAAGTCTCTGTTGGTGGAGAAACATAAACAAATAAAATAAAATCAAGAATTTGTGGAAAAATTGAAAGGAAGAAAAAAAAGAAATACTGGGGTCGTTTTTGACCCCTCGCGAGTACTTGTGTGACAAATAACGGCGCGAGTTCTTGCGAGTTAACAGGGATTGGATTTTTTAGGCTTTTGCCGGAATTCCAGCGTTTTTCTGTTGGCTTTTAAAACTTTTCCTCCTTTTCTTGCCCCTTTCAGGCCTTATATTTCTCAAAAATCGGAAGAAAAAAAAGATTTTTTAAACATTTTTGGTCTCTGATTTCTTATTCTTTCTATTTTTTTCCTCTTGAATCTTCATCCTCTGCAATACCCGCCAAGAATGTATGTTTTGGATTCATGCCCATGACGTTAAACACGTGCTGCGCAGAAAGTTGCATGCCTCGTTTGAGATTTCAGTCTTTTTGCATGCTGCAAGTACTTCATTTATTTTTAATGGTGATGTGGTTTTTTACTAAATTCTACCTTATATCTGTTTATTTTACTCATTATTTCAATAATATTTTTATTTTTTTCATTTATTTTAGAAAAAATGCAAAAGTCAATCAAAAAATGTGGCTTAGCACCCACAGTCTTGTATTTTATTGAAACTTAGCAAGGATACTTTTTTTGTGTATTTAAGAAAGTGTAAAAAATATTTATGGTGAATCTCAAATGGTTTAGGCTTTACAGACTGTCAAAGGTTTTGAGATTTCATGATTAAATGAGGCAACTGCAAGTTGTTCTTTTGATTCTGAAATCGTAAGAGGAAGTTTTTAAAACAAATTTTGGGTTCCAATGCAAGGAAAAAGATAACCAATCGTTCACATACATATGCATTTATTTATTTTCGTTTCTTACTATTAAAAGTATGTCCACTTAAAGAAATTTTAGATTTCTGTTTTAAATTTTTACAAGCAGACCTAATTTTAAAATTTATGTTCTCCTTTCGTTTAACACAATAAACTCAAATGTTTTTAATTTAAAAAAAAAATGTGTTTGTCTCTAAAAAATATGAAAAGTTAATATAGCACAGTATAGAATTAACCATGTTATAGGCAAAACACCTGTATAATGGAACCTGTTCATTGTTTATTTTCCTCAGATGTGAAACCTTGGTAAGCTCATCCTTCCAAAAAAATGTGAACGTAGCAATTGAATGTCCAAACAGACATACCTCTTGCAGAGTCGATCTCAGTTCTGCAATCTCTTGTGCCATCTCTTCTGAAATAGTCTCCTGGCGAAGCAACTCCTCTCTTAGCTCGGCCTGAGGAAACGAAAGAATAATAAGATTTATGCAATTTTATGCATGAGTATACACATTTTTATCATACACAGGCAGAGATGGAGGCTTATTTTTCTTCTCAAGATGTCTATTTCCTCTAGGAAAAATTGAAAACTAATTTTTTTATACAAAATTATGTATTCCAGAAATTGACAATATATATTCCAACTAGTTACGTCTCCCGGTTTTGCACGGTCCACCTCAAAAATAAAAGTTATGTCAAGTGACGCGAGTTCAACACTCAGGCTTGAACCAAAAAAAAAAGTCAGTGAAATTTTGCTGCAGATTGCGGGAAAAAACCCCAAAAGTAAACATTTTAAAACCCCTGATTACAGGAAAAGCCTCAAAACAAAAACAAGAATTTTACCTGTTCATATTCGAGAAAAAAAATGGCAACAGATCTTTCATCTCTATGATTTTCTTCACCGCTATACATTTTAATAAAAGCAGTGTTGCAGAAAGTTGAGATGAAGCACTGAATAATAATTTGAATAGAGGAAAGCCTTCGAAAAATAGGGATTTTATGTTGAAATCTAAGTGTCATAATTAATAGTTTTTAATTGATATCTCCGCTAATTATTATCGGAGGATTATGTTAAATAGCCAAACATGAAGACGGGAAGATTACAAATCCATCGATACCTGGTCCGATGGTCAGTTCACTGTCATTTGGGAGAAAAAGCTTGGACATGCATAGATACATACACTCAGTTTTTACTTATGTAAGATGCTCTTCCTGTTTAAACAGTTTTTCTTTTTTTTTTTGAAATGTTCAGTATCTCACATGGAAACAGTAACTATGATAATGAAAGCTGTAGAATAATTTAATTTCCCTGCACAACTAAGTATCATTTCCTCCTTTTCTCACTGAAATTGTAAATGTACAAATAGTAAAATCGTAAATGTAATATGGGTGATTCTCACCAAACTAGAAAATCGCCCATCAAGATATGATAGGCGAAAATTGCTTCTACATTTGAACAGAGCCCTTACCTGTGTGGCAATATTTTGAAAGTTGAAAATTTAACCCTAACTCCAACAGGTTAACCCTAAACTCCAGTAGGTAGCGCTCATTGTTGACCAGTTTTTCGTTTCATCATTTTCCTAAAAGAAGTCTTACCAGTAAAACAGTTAAGATACCGGATCCAGTTCAGCCTTGTCAAAATAAAGCATTTCCCTGCATAACAAACATCACCAAATTATCATGCTGTGGGGCGAGTTTCATTATTGATGACGTCAAGAGCGTTACTCAATCATTCCCTATTAGAAAAATGAGAGCACGCCAAATTAATGCCCCAGGCCTGTATGTCTTTAGTTTACCAACGTTTTTAAAATGACTTTAACAGGCATGCATAATATCACGTTTTGAGGTTATTTCGAAAGTTTTTAGCCTAATTTCCCAGTAAAAGTCAGAGAAAGAAGTAAAAACCATGAAAAAAGGCTTAATGCATCATAAAAATATTGTGAAAAGCAAAAAAAAAGTCAAACATAAATAAAATAAATAAATATCGAAAAACTAAAAATCGGAAAGTAGGGTATTGAGATGGGGGAAAATGTTGATCTGTCTGCTCTGCAATAGTCCATTTTGAACAAATTTTTTTTTGTTTGAAAAATCTTGGCGAGGACACCTCATTCCTACATTTCACTTTTTAATTTGAACAATTTTTTGTTCAACTTTGAACAATTCAAAAAAACTTAACATTACAGTCTGCAGGGATATTCAAGGCAACCCCGAACATAGGGGCAAATTTTCTTCAAAACACTTTGTAAGAAAACGCTTTTGATGAAGAACATGTATGTAAAATATCTTTTTGATTTGAACAATTTTCCGTTCAATTTTAAGCAGTTCAAATCCCTTAAAATCAGCGCATTTGAGAAACTGGAAGTCAAGATAGATTCTGAATTTAAAGGCGGATTTACTTCAAACAACTTTTGCTGGAAATAGCTCTTGACGAACAACTCTCAACACCCAAGAGTTTTGGGGCACTTGACTCCAACTCCGACTGCTGCTCTCGAAAATTGGTCGGGCTCCAACTCCACCACTTTGACTCTGACTTCATAGCTTTAGCGAAAATTTATACACGGAGAAACACAGACATACCTCTTGCACAGCCGATCTCAGTTCCGCGAACTCTTGTGCCAGCTTTTCCGAAATAATCTCCTGGGGAACCAACTGCTCTCGGAGCTCGGCCTGAGAAAACGAAAGAACACTAAGATTTATGCAATTTTAGGAGTGAGTGCACACATTTTTGTCACACACAGGAAGAGATGGAGGTAGTTGAGAAAAAAAGCCTTTTTTTTTTCTCAAGAGGTCTATTTCCATTAGGAAAAATTGAAAATAGTTATTTTTTTAAACAAAATTATGTGTTCCAGAAATTGACAAAATATGCATTCCAATGCTCTTCCTGTTTCAAGTTTTTTTTTTTTTTTTTCAAATGTTCAGTATTCCACATGAAAACAGTAACTATGATAATGAAAGCTGTAGAATAATTTAATTTCCCTGCACACCAAAGTATCATTTACTCCTTTTCTCACTGAAATTGTAAATGCAATATGGGCAATTATCTCCAAACAGGTCAAATTAATGGCCCCAGGCCTCTATCTCATTAGTTTATCAGCGTTTTTAAAATGAATTTAACAGGCATGCATAACATCATATTTGGAAGTTAGTTCGATAGTTTTTATAATTTAGGTATTTATAAATTAATACTGTAATGCAAATCAGTCATCTGTCATTCCCTCAAACTGTCCCCATACAAGATTTCATCATTTCATTTTTTTTTTTTTTTGCAATATTGATGTATGAAGGTATTATTTATTTTTCGATAATTCGATTTTATGTTCAAATAGGGACTACAATATGCCATTATTGTAATTTATTATTAAAAACTTTTATCTGTCTCCACCTTCTTACGTCACTCCCTCGCAGACCTATCAAAGGTATTCTAACCCAGGGGCGGCTACAGAAAAATCTTTTTTTTTGGGGGGGGGGCACGGAAAATTGAATACCCCCCCCCCCCCCTCCGCCGCCTTCGATGTTTCATAACAAAGTTTTGACGACTTTAATTTTAAATGTGCGTGTTTTTTTATTATTATTATTTTTTAGGATTCCTTAAGGTCAATGAATCTACTTCTAAGTACATGAATATTATGCACTAATATACTTTAAATGTGGATGGAATACATCTTTAACGTTTCAAGCCATTTAAATACTAAACCCAATATAATGTCACCAAGATGCTAGACAATGAGCGGCTTTACCTAGGAACATTGTCATAATGATTATAACACGAGGGCAAGGTTATTAAATAAACCCATACCTCTCTGAGTTTTTAAAAAATAATTTAATCATAACTTCATAGCATATATAAGTTTCACTGAAGAATTCAGAAACTATTTCTGTATGAATTTCAAAACAATTGCTGATTTGTTCTTAAAGCCATGATACAGTTGAGATAACATATTGATACTACATGCAGTTTCTATTAAAAATCATGGTTTTTCTAAGAAATTACCACATGATTTCTTTCATTTTGCATCTTTTATTAGCTGAAAAAGAAATCTATTATTTCGCAAAAAGGTTCCTAGATCAAAATGACTCTTTTAGGTGCCCCTACACATTTAAAAAAAGTTAATTATTGATTCCATCAAAGAAGAATTAATGGACGAATCGCGATAATGCGGTCTCTTGAATTTGAAGTCAATGAGTTAAATGTATTCTGGAAACTCGGGGCCTCTGACTCCAGTAATACTTCTTTAGCAAACAAAAATGCTTTTATTCAAAATATGCTGTGTGTGTGTGTGTTTTGTGTTCCTTTTAATTAGCTACGTAAAAAAAGTGCAAAGGAAAGTTCAGTTAAAAAATAATAAATAAAATAGTGAAATTAATTAAACCTTTTGGGGGAGCACGTGCCCCCCCCCTAAAATCCGCTACCGTTCTAACTGCTACTAGAAGGCACATAAAACTAGTTGAGGGAATTGAAATGTTTTGGTAGCCATCACAGCACATTGCATAAAGAAAGCAACTTGATTTATAGTTCTATTGTTTTCAGGATGAAATTTTAATGGAGGGTATTTTTTCGTTGTCACCCCCCTCATCAGCCCCTACTGAATACAGGTAAATTTTAAACAGTTTTTATTACTATTGATTCATAGGTATTTACATATAGTTTAAGTCCACAAAGTCTAATCTCAATTTAAATAACAGTAAAAAAGAAAAAGGCCATTTTGTTTAAATTTGTCACTTCCTCACCTTTGAGGGAGTGACAATTTTAGGCTGTTATGTTATGGGATTAAAATTAAATTGCTGCTGTTATAAAATAAATGCTAATAAACAGATTATTTTGTGTGTGTGTTTTACAAACAAAATAAATCTTAAAATTTACGACCATCACTATATTATGAGTTTTAGCTGTATTAGTCTCTCACAATGGTAATATTGTATGGCTTCAGTAGACTATGTGTTCATGTAGAATTAGTATTTCTTAATTTTTATATACACTCTAACCTGCTTTTGTGCGGCGGCTAGGGATTTTGATTTGTCGCTCAAAAGTATTGGTAAATTCTCTGAAATATTCACCAAAAGAGCAAAAACTAAAAGGGAAAATAAAAAAGGAACTAGATATCTTACGCAATGCTATTGAGTGTTTATTAAACTAAATTGCTGAATATTCAAATACAAGCACTTGCATTATGTTTCATAAAAACTTTACTGTTTTTTGGCTAAAGTTTTCTAAAAAAAGAATTAAAAAATTAACAATTAACATTTTTCAGAATTAAGACTTTTAGAATTTAGATAATACTTTTAAGATTTTGATTAGTTTGTTGGCTAGCAATTTGAAAAACCAAATGTGGGTTTTGAATTTGCAAAACAACAATTTTTCCATTTTACAAAAAAGGCGCTAGTTTTTAACCACTGCTTCAAAATTTCTCAGAGTTTTGCATTTCTATACAGGGGCGATTTTCGGTAAACTTGGCAATTTCAGGTCCTGGAAGAATGAAGAAGGAATTTCTTGGCCCAGAGAGTTGTTTCTAATTTGCAATTGTGAGAAATGCCTTTTTCACCTTTTTTCAATTAATGTAGAAAAAAAAAACAATTAAAATAGCTCACATATTTCTAGGAAATTTTTTAATTAACAGAATATCACTCTCCTGGCACATTCAAATTTTTTTCACAGATGCGCTTAAAATATTTTAAAATTTTATATCCACATTATTACACAAATTTAATGAGTGTTAGTCAATTCTGCATGCTTAAAAGAAAAATATAACATTGTTTCAATTAATTTTATTAAATAATTACTCAAGGTGCACCATTCTAAAGTTAGTTCCAAGGTTTTCATGTTACTCTTCTGGCCTAGGAAGGCCGGAAAAAATTATAAGCAAGACAGACACAGTTCGGAATTGGCTGTTTCGTTTATTCTCACCTCTTTGATGGATTTGTCAAATAATTTGTAGATCAGATTTGCACAGAGTGCCTATCAAGGGTGGATACAAGGGGGGGCGATGGGGGCGATCGCCCCCCCCCCCCTTGAGCCAAGAGATAAATAACCGGGCACCTATCGAAATTAACCAAAAAAAAAAAGAATATTTGCAAAACAAAATATTCTTCAGAGGCAAAAGAACATTATTTCTTGCCTTTATAGGAATAAGAATTAATAACATTTTTTTCTTCTTTGTTGGGATTGAATTTTGACTTGAAAATATGATGAAACAGAAAGCTCAAGATCTTCACCGAGAAAGAAAAAGTCTAACGGGCTAAAATGCAAATCATAAAGGGGGAAACATAACCTTCGCAGACATTTCAGAGGTGCCGATTTCTTGATGACGCCAGTCATTCTGTCTGTAGAGCGTCACTCTAGGAAACAGGGGGAAATGTTCAGTCATTGTCTCTCTTGAATACTGGTTACATTTAACTTCCAAAAGTTGACTATAAGTCCAAAAGAAAACAAATCAATTTATTAGGATTTTTCAAGAAAGAAGACGAAGATAAAACCCATGAAACTGGTGCGCTACCAGATGTTGTTAGACCAGGTACATTTATGTATTTTGTATTTTCTTTTCGTTTTTTCTTTTTCTGATTTGACAAGTTTTGGTCTGTATGTGAGTGTGCATGCATAGATATTTTTAATGCCTCATAAACACATGCATTAAAAATCAAAAAGACGGCTCAAAAATATTGTGAACTGTAATTGACGGTTTGTGTTTTAAGCCTTTGGAAACCTTGTTGTAGCCTTTGAAAACACAAAACCTAAGTTCCGTGATAATAATATTTATCAAAAATTTATTAAATTAGAAAAAACAAAATTGAATAAATTGATTAGGGCCACTCTAGCAGGGGTCAGTTTTATATTTTCTCTATATATTAAAAAAAAGTAAGGTCATAGAAATAATGAAAGGAAGTCTGTGGTGGGCTTGCGTCCAGGAGACCCCATAGCACCTACAACCTAATTTGCAGTCACTGTCCTTTACCTGCACACGGCAGTATTATTTCTAACAAGTGGTTTTTTTTTTGGGGGGGGGGGAGGGAGGGAGCCTAAGAGATAGGCAAAATATCATTGTATCTCAGCTGAATAGGCTTCGTACTGTGCCCAATTCAGGAAAACATCAGAAAAACTGCCCCCCAAAAATGATGCTAAAAGATTGTGTAAAAGCAATTTGGCAAAAAACAGCTAAAAATGAATTTTCTATTTAAAAATGCAAATTTTTGTGAAATTTTTAAATTTTTATTATTGTCTTGTGACTGCTTGCAGCATTTAAAAAGGCCCTTCCTTGTTACTCACCAAAGTATGTGGCAGCAGTTTGTTACTACTTTATAAACTTTGCTTCTTTTTTTTTTTGCTTCACACACACTGCTAACTTAAGTGGTGTGAATGAATTCTTCCGTGTGCAGGTAAAGGGCAGTAACTGCAAATTTTTCATTTTTCATTTTTTTGCATTTTTGTCATCTATTGTATGTTACCTTTATTGTACAAGCTTGTTTATTTAGTTTCCGCTGAAAAAAAGGCGAGAAAAAAACATCTAATTCCAAGATTTCCCTATGGTTAGTATTGAATCCGACACATATTTCTTCAACTATCTCGAAAACTCATTTCTGTAGATACTGCCGTTTACCTGCACATGGCAGAATTCGAGATTAAAAGGACAATGAGATTGTGGATTGGGGTTTGCACATCTGTGCTTGGGTTTGTAGTAGGCATAGGCGTGCGCAGGGCTTCAGAAATGGGGGTACCACTGTAATCAGAAGGTTTAAATTGCACTCGGAAAGGCTCCTATACTTGTTTGCTTAAGGAACATTTTCAAATATTGTGAGTAAAAAAGCATTTTTAAAGCATATGAGATAAGAAATAAATGAACCTAAAAACATAAAATTTTAGCTACTTTCGTATTAACTTTCATTTCTATGTGCTAATGAGGGTCCACGGTACCCCCCATGCACACGCCTATGGTAGTAGGTATGATATCGACATATCCACTTACAGAACAATTCTAAACCGGTTAAATGATGTGGATGTACATCGGTTTTTGGCGATGCATGGATTCATTGCCTAGATCGACTACCCATTGCGTCGGACAAAGCACCTTTAATCTCTGCTCTTTCGATTGGGCACATTGGTAAGATGTTAGACTCTTAACCGCAGGGTCCCCGAGTTCTATGCCTGCCGGTCTAAGACCCAGAGTTTCCTAATCGTGCAAGAGTCATTTAATCTGTCAAAATTTAAAGATTGCACAAATTCTTTAATTCAAAAGTATTTTTTAAATAACATTTTACATTCCACGGCAGTGTCACTGTTATCTCTAAATTTAGGATTTTGAGCGACATAAAATATAATCGCATAAAAATGTTCAAACTCACAGAGTCCATCTTTCCTCCAATCAATGTTCCACTTTTTCCAAGGGGTTCTTCCAAAGTCTGCTTTTCAAACGTACTTCTGAAAACAAAATCAAAAGATTCAACTTTCAAAAATAATTCCTCGCAAATTAAACATCTTTAACTTAGATAAAAGCTGAAAAATCAGCAATTACATACATTATTTGATTTAAATCATCTATCAATGTTTACCAAACAAGAACCTCTTGAAACAGTCTTTAGAGAGAGAATTCTCTCTTTTGCTCAATCACTATGAATTCTTCAAAACATTTTTGCTTAAGTCCCTAAAATTTAAACCACATATACTCATAGTTGCAAGTTTAAAAAAAATATATATCTACTTTTGGTTTAGTATATAATTGGTTTAATAAATAGGAGCTGACCCGTCAGCCATTTTGATGCCAACGGCTACGCTTGCTAGTGTCATCTGCTATCAAAACTCTTGCCGTTTTGAGGATATAAATCTAGAAAAATGGGCGATTCTGCTGCAATAAATTGCAACAATAGCTCCAATCACAAAATGAGAATATTTAGATTCCCAAAAGATGACGAAAAAAAAAGAAATGGTAAATAAACTGTAGTGGTGAAAATTTGATCCCGACGAGCCATGGGCAACTTTGCATTGTAATTACTGTTTTTTTTATGGATACCTTCAGTGGTGCAGCGACGGGGGGGGGGGGGGGGTGAAAACACCTCCCAGAGGCGTTGGTTTTAACATAAATGCAAATTCTAACACAGTAGTTTATGCATATGAAAGGGCTGTTTTATTTTTAAAAAGAAAACCTCCAGAAGGTACTTTTTATCAGAAAAACCTCACCAGCAGGTATTTTTAATCAAAAAATTCCCCTTTCTGAAGGTGTTTTTTATCAAAAAGACCCTCCAGAAGGTCTTTTTGATTCCAAAAACCCCTCCAGAAGGTATTTCTGGCTGCTCTAGTGGATACCTTACCTGTTTGGATAGCATTGTTTTTGAAATGATTTCTTTTCTTTTCTTCAACAAAATAATCGGTCTACATATTGAAGCTTTTGATGTAGAAAACATTTAATTTCGAAATACGTAACAGGTTTGCCATAAATCTTGGTGTTGAAATGTCGTAGATCTTGTCGTCACTTAAATTTAAGTAATGATCGTACTTTTAAGTTTTTGCAAAAAATTTGTTTTAATTAAATGTCTGATTCCTGATAAATTTTAAAATGGGTTTAATTAGTCTTAATTTTCTGTGTTTTCATGTGCAAATATAGCTACATAATACAGAAAGTTTAAAGTACAGCTGCGTTGCATTATGACTCGTTTTATGGATTTATACGGAAATTTTTAGTTGGAGAATTCTCTTCTAAAGTAAATAATTGACAGTTTGTATAGTAATTGCTCTTTCAGAATTAATTCTATTAAAAGTTACAATTTAAAAAACAGTACCAGCAAAAAAAAAAAAAAATGCACTTTTTAAAAATAACTCCTAAAAAATGGATTCAATCTTAAAATCAGGTATCTTTAAAAAAAAATCTTTTCAAAAATAAAATTTAAAAAATTTATTTTTGAAATTTGTTTATACATTTTTATAGAAGAAATATTCATTTACCTATTCATTTTTACTCATAGCGTCTCATATAAATTCACAATCAAATTTTTACGAAAATACATTTTTCTTGCCAAGTAATCCATTAAAACATAAAAACAAATTTTAATTTTTAAAAGAAAAACTTGTTTTTTCCAGTTATATCGATTTCAACCTTATACATACAAAAGGGACTGGTACTGCCAGCTTTGCTCCGTATAAAATTTGTGAAATCACAGATATCTTCATTTTTGTGAAAATAAGTTATTTTACAATACTAAATTTTCTTATCAAAATGCAAACCTTCTGGCATCAAAATGGAGGAGGATAGGTTAGCCTGTCTTCTAAGCTCTAATCTCCGCTACAATGAAATCCAGTTACGACGATATCAAAGGGACCAAAAAAGAATTTTGTTGTGATGGAATATTCGTTGTGACAGAATTGTCTTAAAACTTTCTTTGTGTGTTAAGAAAGTGTTAATTTTCAAATCTGCAATTTTAAAGAACAAGAAAAAGTCCTCTTATGAGGACAATCATTAGACATACACTCAGAAAAAATGTAACCTTACTGTATAAAAATGATATGGAAAATCAGTATATTTCAAACAGATTTTACTATTAAAAAAAGTATCATTATATTTAGTGAAAAATAAAAACAAGAAATACGTATTTTTAAAACAAAAGTATATGCATGTCAAAAACAACTGTTGGGCAATTCCATGATAAGGTCAACCAGATGATCAAATTTTCAAAATTAATGTTTCTAAACAACTAAGGTATCATTTTCAAGGTAAAGAGTTGTATAGTTTGAAATGCCTCTCTAAAATTTGATGACTTCAGCCATAAATAAGTTACAGGAGATTAAACTAAGGTCAACATCTTGACTATTTCCAAATCATATTTGGCGACTCTCAAAAAAGTTCCATTAAAAAAAAAATGCATACCAATATTATGAATTGAGAAGAATAACCATTTAACAATACAATGAGTTGCTGGTGATGTAGCAAAAATGTGTCAAAATACAATTAATTTTGATTTGTAAAAGAATTCCAGTAGGGTACATTAAGTGTTTTACGTCCGACACCAAAATGTGCAATTAATAATGTTGAGCCAATAATTTTAAAGCTACATACATGTATTTTTGAAAAAGCAAGATTTTCAATCTAATTGATGTAACCTATTTTAATTTTGTAACAAGTGAATATTTTTTATTAAAATCTAGGCGTCGGAGTTAAAAAAATTTTTACGTCAGACACCATTTACATCCGTCACTGTTACACTCCTTTAAACAGCGTATGATTTCAACTGTGTTTCTCCAATTTTTGCCTTTAATTTCAAAGTTAAAGCAAAACATGCATATAAAACAACTTAGTAAATTGACTGTATATACAAACAGGGTTGAATGAGGTAAGTAGTATACTTTATGAGAACAGTTCGTGTACATAAAGGTGTGTTGAATGAATGTAACACAATTGATTAAGATCAATTTTGGCAAATTAGCCTAAACTATAAGAAATTTGAAACACTAAATGATTGTGTCTATGTAAAGGTGGCAAAGGAAGAACCATTATCAACATTAGTCCTACATAAATCTTAATGGTTTTCTTTGACATAAGTTTCCCAAATAACATATCACCGGCTTAAGCAGTTTTTGTAGCTGCACTATTAATTCCTACTAAATCATCATAGTTGTCTTATATTTTACTAATACAAATATTTCAACAGAGTTGCTTTTGATTTTCAAATCCTCACTGTTATGGGGGAACACTTACCCCTTGGTGTGGCGACCTCTTACAGCAAAATTTCACAGGGTAAGTGGGACCCCTCCTTTAAAACAGTTACTAATAATATTTCATTGAAAAATTCTAGTTCCAGTATGCACTTTAAGTTAAACTGTACATAAAGGTTTAATGATCATTAAAAAAATAACAAAAGCTAACCGAGAAGCACTTTGCTGAAAAATGTTGCTTAAACTAGGCAAAAAATATTTTTCAGATTTTTTTTTTTTTTTTTTTGACTTAGTTCTCTGACCTAGAAAAAACTTCTACAAAACCCAAAAAAATGCAAAACCAAACACGGATGAACCATGACATGATCAATGCAAGAAAGCATAAAAACCTGATGCTGTTTTCAGTTTTAGAGGGGTGACCCACTTCCCCCAACCAAACCTACTTTTGAATTTATTTCGTAAATTTTGCTTCAGTATATTTATCCTGTAATTTACATATTTATAACTGTAATCATTGCTCTGTATTTACATTTAAGAGCAATATTTTACATCCAACATGAACACTTTACGTCCGACACCAAGCTAATAATGTTTTTAAAATATTTTTTTTATAATATCATTTGAAAACTGTGAAATACGATTCAATCATAAGTATACTTAAGAATTAAGTTGTTTTTAAAATGAAAGTTTAAGCCAATTCACAGACTTTTAATAATTTTTAAGTGAACCATCAATTTTACTATTTGTGTATTTGTGTCCGACACCAACTCTTTAAATTTTTTAAATTCATACTTTAGGAATCTATTTTGAAAAACTAACATGATTTTTCATTCAGCGGGATGAAGTAAGTATCTTGTAAACAAATTTGAGCATTTTGAATGAGTTTATATTTGGTAAATGGAATTAAAGCTGAGAAATCTTTCTTCATTTTTTACGGCCAACACTATGGAATTGCCCAGCTCCCCCCTTCCTCCCCACATTTAAGCCCGGAACTTCAACAAATTTCATTCAAAATCATATCAACTACAAGCGCGTTGTTTTCCCAGAGGAGGAATGAAAACAAAAAAAGTGAGGTTGAATTTTTTTGAAAAAAAAAAAAAAAAACGTATCTGCTGAACATTTATTCCTGTTTAAGTTGAAGTTAAATTTAAAAAAAAACTACTAATACCTATTTTGAAAAAATGAAATGTTTTCTTACTTGTACTACTACCAGAAAAGTAGGCTATTAATATTTATTGTAAAAACACATCTGATCAACTGAAGGATACTAATTTCAGCTTTAGAAAAAAAAAAAAAAACAGTGGACGCCGGTTTTTTGAATAACCGCATTAATGAATCAAATCACCAAAAACCGAACAAACTGCAGCTTTATTGCATTAGCCGCTTAATGGAATCAAAATGTTTAGAAGAAACGTGTGATTCATGTAAGCGGCAGCTACTGTAATAAAATACCTTAAAAGATTTAAAGTTATTCGTGGCGTATGGTATGAGTACGAAAGTTGGGCAAATACATCAAGACATGTTAAATCATACTGTTTCCATTGTTTATTAATGAGAAAAGAGGGGGTTCGTTACCGAAAGACAAAGTACTCACAGGAATTATACTTTTCTGCTATTCCACAAGGGAAGCTTATACCTCTATTAATCCACAATGTTTCCAAGACATGTTAAATCATACTGTTTCCATTGTTTATTAATGAGAAAAGAGAGGGTTCGTTACCGAAAGACAAAGTACTCACAGGAATTACACTTTTCAGCTATTCCAATGCTATTAATCCACGGCGGACATTAATTACAGCTAAATCCTGGCGATTTTTACAGGGAAATTTACGGCAACCTTGACATTTGGCGACGCAATGGTTTGGCGCGCGAAGAAACGGTAGATACACGAGGGGGCCTGAAGATTTAGGTGATTGTGAGGTACGTTTTAATGATTAATTTGAATTTATGTTTCACAAAAACACAAATTAACTCTTGAAATTAGTAATGTTGCAAGTTTCATTTGTTATTTCAACGAATATTTATTCAAAAACTGCCTAATGACTTGCAAAATGGTTTCGCTCGATCTTAAATGTCATAAATGTGATTTGATGTCAATAACATGTTACAATGTATTTAATATTGAGCTATTGAGATGAAATGATTAATTTATGTATTTCTCTTTCTTCAAAGTGATCTCGTAATGGTTTGGCGCTCGTGAACATGAGAACAAAGAGGATTTTGCTTCGATTCATAAAGGAAACAAACAATGGTACAATTTTATTCATATTTTAATTAAAGCATAAGTAAACTTAGAAAACGGCTTGTAATTCAGTGTAGATTTCATATTAAATCAACTAATTTCTAAAGAAATGCATCTTAATAGTATCTTACAAAACGGTTTCGCTCAATGATGAACGTCGTTATTATGGATATGTAGTAATAAGGATTTGATTTCAATAATTTCTTGCTATGAACTTAATACTTTGCTCGTTAGACGAAATGTGATTTCTCTGTTAACTAATAACTATTTCTGCAATAGTTATTATATTTAGCTTCCTATATAGTGTATCTGTTTCATTTGAGTAAAATTGCAAAGTTACAGACAGGAGCAAAATATGGTATTTTCTAGAAGAAAAATAATTTAATCATTTTTCTTTTTCAAAATGCAGGTACCTATTGACCAAATTATGTTTTTAAAGAGGAGTATATTCATCTGATGCAGATTCTTACCTTTTTGAATTATAAAACAGTTATCAAACAATCATTTTTTTCCTTCTAGCTTCTGCTATTTAATAGAATTCTGTGTAACGGAAATCTCAAATTAAATAATTCACTCATCATCCTTTAAAAGATCTGTCAATCATGCTTTTATTGCTGAATTGCTTCATGACTTTCAGAAAAATAACATGCAGATTTGATTTTCTTGCCAGTTCCAGATATTGTCACATGCTTAAGGATAAATATTGAAGTATTAAAATCAAAGTATCATGTGGGGTGCAGTAGCTGTGAGCAGCAACAAACGCTCCAGGTTAAAGTGCTTATATGTTGAGGATTTTTACTGCTTGATATTTGTTTTTATTCTTGAGATTTTTTCTCCATTCGCAGAAAGATGTCCAATCTATTTTAATTTATTACAGTTCTACTTTTTGAAACTATTCTATATTGTTTATCTGTGTAATTATTCCTAGGCTGTTATGAAACTTGATCCTCAACTTGAATTGGTTTTGTATCATACTATAATTTGAGAATTTTCCTGTAATAAGCAGGTCGTGCATTCAATTCTTGAATAATACTTTTTATGAATTTGTCTTACTTATATTCTTGATATAATATTATGAAGCAATCATAGCTGAAGTATTCTTTTTTATAATAGATGGTCACACCTTAGTGTAATATACAACAAAAAAAGAGTTAAAGAGAATAAGCTATTGATAACAGCTAGTTTACTATTGTACCTGTTGAAGAATATTTTAATTAATAACATGTTGAGAAGCAAAATATACTAATTATTTTCTGAATAGGATGGATACCTATTTAGAACTATTGTATGCCATTCCAATAGCTTTGTTATAGTGTTGCATTCAAATTTTAAATTAAGTTTTTCCTCCCCAGAGTCTAAAAACTGTTTCTGGTGTCCAGTTGCAGAGGCTGAAAATTCCTGACTGAATGGCACATAGTAGAGGGAATTGGTTTCATTTGCTGCCGTTTCCTCTGCTTATGCTTTTCGGTTTTTTCCGAGCTTGAAGAGTAATTACTGAATCAACAGAAGTGTGGGTATGTTTGATCTTTAAAATTGTTACTTTCTTATGGATGCTATTCTCTATTGTTAATCTGTGTAATTGGAAACTTGGGTTACTCCCAGACTGTTATGAAACTTGATTCTCAACTTGAATTGGTTTTGTGCCATACTATATTTAGAGAATTTTCTTGTAATACACAGGCAATGCATTTAATTCTTGAATAATCTTTCGTATGAATGTGTCTTGCTTCTATTCTTGATATAATCTCTATTATGAAGCAATCATAGCTAAGTAAATTTTTTATATAATACATGGTTGCACCTTGGTGTAATAGATGACAAAAAAAGTAATAGCAAATAAGCTATTGATAACAGCTATTTTACTATTGTACCTATTGACAAAATATTTTAATTACAAACATGTTGAGAAATAAAATATATTATTTTTCTGAACAGGATGAAAAACAGTATTGTGTCCATTAGCATTGTATAATATTGTTGCTTTTAAATTAAATTGTTTTTTCTTCCCAGAGTCCAAGAACTATTTCAGGTGTCCAGTTGCAGAGGCTGGAAATTCCCGACTGAATGGCACATTGTAGAGGGAATTGGCTTCATTTGCTGCCATTAACTCTGCTTGTGCTTTTCGGTTTTTTCCGAGCCTGAAGAGTAGCTACTGAATCAACTGAAGAATGGGATTCTCTCTCTCAACATTCCAGGGTCCCCATACTTACTACAACATGGAGATTAACCAGTTGGATGAGGCCTTGAAGACAGTTCTGGTTTTTTGATTCGGACCAGGAGCCAAGCAACCCCTGATCCAGCAGTCCCAAAAGTATCAGTTTGGCATGGGAACTTGTACTTTAACCATGGATATATTTAACAAGCCCTGGTCACCACTAACGATCACTGAGGTCTTCAATCGTCTGGAATAAATTCCGGAAAACATTTTTTTATTTGTGTTATACAATCAACTCTCAATATCTCAAATATTCCTTGAGGGGCTGTGGTAACTTCCCATAACTTGAAGTTTGAACCAGTCTGAGATTTGAATGTATTATATATTTTCACTAAACATAATGAAGTGTAACCAAAAGTGTGGGGAATTAGTGTTATTGAACGCCTTAATTTCCAATGACTAGCACAACTAAACTTTTTTTGTGTATATATGTGTGTGTGTGTGTGTTTTTTTTTTTTTTTATAAATGTTTTTTTTTTTCTCATATCACTTCCTTAAAAACCTCTCTCTCTCACTTTACACAACCTTTATAGAAATGTATAAAGAAATTTTACTCCAGGTGTGGGAGCTTCTTTGAACATCCCATGCTTTGCTCAGTGAGTCATCATCACAAGTAATCCCTTTTCCTTGATACCTCATTGCTATTTTTTTCATGTCCTGATATCATACCCAAGGGTGCCTCTAGGGTCAGGGACTCAGCTGCATTCCATGTAGTCTAGTAATCAAAGCTGATGTCATTAACCCACATAATCCCTGATCTGGGCCAAAGGGAAAACCGAAGATTTTTGTATTGCTATATGGTTATCCTAAGGCTTCATGTTAAAAGTAAAGATGCTTTTGAAAAAAATAATGGCATCAACTGCACCACCTGCTTAGCAAGATTAAATCAACTTTATTAAAAGAGTTTTGTTTATAACCATGTATCAAATTTCTGTTTCATTAATCACAAAGTAAAGATTACATATTTTGAAATGGTGCCTATATTTTTTGTAGCTATAAATAAAATTCTTATATCCAAGTCTATGTGTCTGTATATTTAGTTTTTTCGACTAAATAGTTATATTTTTGCAAACCCTCAAATTTGCTACTTCTGTGTGATATCTTACAAGTGTGATAAAGTTACATCAATTTATAAACTTTATTTTTGCTAGAAAGGGGAGGAACCATTTTAATCAGGTGAAGTCTGGTTGCTAATGTAGCAGATAAGCATTAGTTCAGTTATGTTTGATTAAATATGAGTAGAAGAAATTGTCTCAGACATACAGTTCATCAATTGTTTGTATATTTATATATTACAGAGGATATTTTTCTCTTTTGAAAATGAACACTAATAAAAGGTATAATGAAATATTAATTAGAGAAACTAAGCATTAGTTTCTGACTAATTGATGAGTGGGAGAAATTGTCTCAGTCAGGCAATGTTCATCAAGGACATGCTTATTTATATATTAGAGAGGATATCCTTTTCCCTTTTTTAAATCAATACACGAATTGTAAATAGAGCTCGCTCATTTTCGCTTTCTCTGTTGTAATTTCTTAGTTTTCCAGATTTTGTTTATTTTCCAAACACTGGCAGGGTTTAATTTCAAATTAATACTTTTATTGATAAAGACAATGTATAGATTAAAATTAAAAATTGTTGTGTAACATTTGTTTATCACTTCAAATTTTCTGAAAAATTGAAAAAAGTAATATAAATTTATGGCTGTGCTAACAAAGGGCGTACCACAACTATGGAACCTGGGCCAAATTGAAAATATCAAAAAGAGATTAAAATTCATGATTGATATTTCTAAGTTCCACCAAAATGGAAGGGATCGGTGTAGTACATTCTGTCAAGAGGCCGCAAAATAAAGGATAAAGTATAAGATAGTTAAATAGAAATGAATGAGACTAATTAGTTAACAAATATTTTATTGATTTCTTCCCCCATTTTGGGGATTTATATGTCATGTATTTTATTCATTTTCTCCCTTATGGAGAGAAAAAATTTTAAATATAAGTTTTTATTTATTTATTTTTTTTTATTTATTTTTTTTTCTAGTGACTCAAGAATTTAAATGGAATATCAACGTCATTTTTTTCCTGGTGCGGAGTAGAGATGCGACAATGCATTAGCATATCGGTCAGCGGCCACTTTAACAATTTTTTTCAGCCGATTTTTACCGATTAATCCGCGAAAAGATGCCACGAAGTGCCCACGGTAACATTCGTACACATATATGATCAATAAAGACTGGGATGCCTCGAAAAATTATATTTCTTCTAAGGCTGCCGCGAATTGAAAAAGTTTGGGAACACCTGCGCTATGGGATAGAATCGAAACCAAAAGTGAAACTTTTCGGAAAACGATGGTCCGCGTTTCTATTCCCTAGTTTTGAATATATGAAAAAGAAAAAAAGCTACATTTTAATTTAAAAATGTAGATTTCACATGTTAAGAGCATCTGTTAAATAAGTGGAGACAAAACCAGAAAGTTAGAAAATTTGAAGAGAATGATGAAATTTTTTCAACAAACACTACCTTTATGTTGGTATGATGAATATGATTTTTGAGACTTTGATACTAATTTATATACCTGAAATTATTTTCGTTAGTAAATATTGGGCAAAATTTGACTATATTTAAAATTAAGCTGCCCAGCCACCAGAAAAAATGTCAATTCTTTATTGAAGGTATTTAATAAACTCCCTTTCATAATAATCGAAGCTTTCTTTTTTATTACTAATTTAAAATGGAAATATTTTCTTAGTTACTCCGTAAAATTACACATACAAATGTCTATGTATGCAGGCAGTCGAGGAGGGGGGCGGGGGAGGGAATAACAGTTGCAATTTGGCCTTGAGCTCACAGATTGGTCCTGTAAACGAGATGCCTGTTCAAAATTTTGTTTTGCGATTTTTTTTTCTTTTTTTTTTAACTATGGGATTTTAGGAGTTTACTAACGAAAATTTTTTCTAGCATTTCATTTGCATTGGGCTGCGAAAAAACAAAGAAATGAATGCACCAAAAAAAAAAAAAAAAAACTGATCTGATTAAAACAAAAAATTTATCTTCGTACTGAAATCAGAAATTTATGTTAAACAAAGTATAGAATAAGCAAATTTGCTATCCATTGCAAATTTTATTAAGGAACGGCTCCAGATGGGGACGGGTACCCCCCCCCCCCCCCCATTTGAGCTCAAGAAGAGCAATATGTGACACGATCCCTCCCCCCTTTTCTGAATAACCCCCTCTAAAAGCAGAAGTTGGATCCGCCCTTGATTTATGCATGCTCTGACTGATTCGAGCACTTTATTATGTAAGCATGTATGTAAGTTTGTAGCAATGTGTCTTTTGTCCCAAAGGCCCGCCATTTCAAATTTTCTGAAATGGAGGGAGGGGGATAATGTCCCCCCTTCCATTCTAGAAACTTACATTATAAGTGCTCGAATCAGTCAGATTGTGCGCAATGCATTTAATTAAAAAAAAAAAAACCCCACCAAATTCGTACAAAAATGCCCAATTTCAGAAACATTACAAAAATCCAGGGGGAAAGGGCAATTGAATCCCTGATCACCCATATGACGGGCATGGTTGTATGTGTTGGGGGGGGGGGGGTTCATGGGACAGAACAGCGCTGCAATTAAAATTTTCTTTACAGGTATTTTGGTTTCGTTCTTGGGGGGGGGGGAGGGGTATCTCACTCTTGAAGGAAAGGGCACCCCTGCAGATCATGGAACAAACTTTGCCGTTGATTTTTTTTTCGGGGCGTTGAGGAGTATTTAAAGGAGTCTTTTCTCTTTCATTTATGGTGTCTCTTTTTTTTTTTGGGGGGGGGGGGGGGGGGTACTTTGTACACATAGCTCCAATGAGTTATTAGAGTCCCTGTATGAAAAGTTTATGACCCTATATCACTCTACCATAAGTGTATTAATCAACTAACATATAACCAAATTTCACGGTGAAGTTATAATAAAACAAGTAACTGCATTTAAACTGTGTAACTGTTTGTTTGTTTGTTTCTTATTAGTGCTTGCTTTTCAAAAGTGGTACAATTCGATTTTTTAAAAATAATTTTTCATATTTGCCTTTTATGTGACATTAAAAATATTTTTAAATTAATTAAAACGAATTGGATGAATAAAACACAATTTAGGAATGGTTCTTAAGTTCAATTATAAACTAATATATTTAAATCATTAAAAATAAAAAATTGTTTCTGTTAAATGTTTTTTTTTTTCTTAACTGTACACCATTAATGAAGTAACTTAACTTGATCCGTAACGATTGTATCAAAAGAATTGATTCATTTTGCTTATCGCCAAATAGGACGATAAACAAAAGAATCTAGCAACCTTTTTCAAATATGGCGGCTGGATTTAGCTGTATTTAACGGACGGTTTAATCCACAATGTTTCCAGAATTTTGTTTTCCAGGACAGTACACAAATAACACAATAGATGGTGGTGCCATCTATGAACAGTTCGAGAGACAATTTAGAACCAGTCCAGGAGCCGAATAAGTTCCTAGTCTGGCACCCCCCAGAGATATCATTTCACTTGGAGGACATTGTGACCACGAGCATATTTTACGACCGCCCAGTCACCATTAATGACGACGGTGGGTCTTCCACCAGTGAGGATCGAACCCGAGACCCTCCGGTCCCGAGTCCAATGCCTTACCAATCAGGCTACCACGGCCCCCAAAATTCATTTATTTTACATACATTTGGGTTGGGGGATCGATCATAAACAAAACAGGTTAGAGATTTCCGCAGCGTATCTCTCCTCTTCGTCAGCATCAATCAGAGAGGATCGGATAGAGCAAAGTTGTGTTCGAATAGTTGAACGGTTATTCTATTCCTGTTCCTATTCAGAGTCACAACTGTCTACAACTGTATTTATGTCGAGGACTGCATACTAAGTGCCTTGCCGCCATTATTTTACCTACCGATAGATGGCAGCACCATCACCGGATCGAACAGTTAATGAGAATTTAGAACTAGTGCAGGAGCTAATAGCAACCTAGCACTAGCACCCCCAGAGGTATCGTTTCACTTGGAGGACATTGAGACCACGAGCATATTTAACGTCGCCCAGTCCCCTTTAATGACGACGGTGGGTCTTCGACCATCGAGGTTCGAACCCAGGACCCACCGGCCCCGAATCCGACACTCTACCGATCGGGCTACCACGGCCCCGAACGGTTATTCCAGTGATTGTTGTCATGGGTTGTGTTTGACGAGCTCAACCGGTCGACCGATGAATAACCCCATCATATATCCAAATCCTAGAGCTTTCGCGAAGTGCTATTCACTGATTGGCTACCATACTCAGTAACAAGCGATCTTCATTTAGCCCAAGATTCCTGCAACATGTCAGTAATTACGCTTCCCCACCCACTGTGGACGGTATATATATATATATATATATATATATATATATATATATATATATATATATATATATATATATATATATATCAGGGGCGCAATCAAAGGGGGGCACAGGGCCCGTGCCCCCCCCCCACTCCAGAACGTTAATTTAAACAATTTTCAAAAATACTCTTTTTTTTTATTCGAACGAAGATGAACGCACTTTTAGAAAACGAAGTGGTTCCAAAGTAAGCAGGGACGACGAGAGGTCTTTTAAAACTTCCCCCTCTCTCCTATTCGGCATTTACTTTTTCTGTAGTTAGGAACTCATTTGAAACGTCAAGTGCGTACAAGATCGTATCTTCTTCTGTGTGACAGTTGATGGATAAGCAGTAAATCTGAGGAGAAAAACTTCGGAAAACAAATTCACCACCGCTTTCGTTTTTCTCGGAAACACTCCCGATTGACGACGAGTGAAAATGTTATGCTGCAAGGGGGACTGAAAAAATGCCTGCTTGGCCGATCGTACTCGTGTTCATTGTAACTATAAATAATATAAGACGACATTTGCATGGCGCCCCTATGCAAAATTGTAACGGGGGGGCTCAGATATTTTACCATGGTTTAGCAGGATATTTTCCCGATGGAAACAGATTCCAGGGCAGATTAGAGTCATTAAAATTTGACATTTTCAATTGCTTATTCATTAATGGCTGGAGAACAAATGTTTTTTCATTTTTGCAAAGAAAAAACTACTAAAAGCAAGGAAATTCTCATTTTTAAAGGGGCTCGAGCCCCCCCTGGCCTCCCTATATGGGCGCCCTTGCATTTGTCTGCTGTACTGGAAAATGTCGCCGCGGGCGTTTGTATTGGCCAATCCTTTCTCGTCCCCTCCCCCCCCCCGATTACACAAACGACAGAACGATTCTCATTGAGTTTGAGTTTCATTTCAACTTTATGGTGCGTTTTCAACATTGCGCCGTCTCAAGTCCTATTTAATAAGCACAAAATGACGCAAGAACGCTTAAATGGATTAGCACAGCTTTGCATCAACAAAGATATAGTTGTAAAACCAGATGAAGTTATTGAAGAACTAACCAAGAAACAACGACGGTTTAACTTTGTATTGTAGACAAAAAGACAATTTTATAAGTATACGTATGCAATGTGGTTAGGACTCATCAAGTGTAAGTGATTTTATTGATTATTTTGTTGTATTTTTAAGTGATTTCATGCTATTTTAACGTGTTCCTTTTTTTTTTCTTTCCTTGAATCATCTTAAAAATATGAGCAGTTTAGAGCTTTTGCTGCTAAAAATTCGTGTGCATTTTGATTTATTTCATTAATATAGTAAACGAAGAATAACAAGTATTTATTTCCATTTATTAATTTCAACATCTTAAAGCCATACTGTTGTTTCAAGTACTTTTAAGTTTATTCTTAACGTGATTTCAATTCTGGCATAAGAACAATTAATGTTTTCGCAACAGTTTTTGAATAAATTGCAAAACTTATACAATTTTAAGGAATTTTACTAAATAATAAAAATGATGTAAAGAGAGAGAGAGAAAACGCTGATAGTGTTGTGAAAAAAAATTGTGTCCCCCCTTCCCCCTTAAAATATTTTCTGGTTGCGCCCCTGTATCCATGGTTAAAACTTCAAAAGACATAAGACATTTTTAACTGCGCAAAAAAGATGAAAAAGTAGTGGCGCCATCTATCGAGCACGGAAGAAACCAAGCCGTCTTTCAAATCATAGCGTGGCTTACAGTATTACCGCTTGGGAACGGCCAATATGCAGCAACAACAGGGCAAATTAAGGCACCGAATTGCAGAAGCTACAAGGAGGAATTATCATTCGCAATTGTATAGAAATCCTCTGAGGAAGATCTCAACCCAGGACGATACAACTTTGTGTGGGCTTATTGTTGACGACGAAAGAGAGTTGAACATTGAAGTCGAGCGTGCAAGAAGAAAAAAAACTGGGAGCTTTAATATTTAATTTCCTGTGGTTTTTTCATTTAAATGTCCAGGGACTCACCTAACAAAAAATTCAACGTTGCAATGTGCTCTGAAGAAGATCTCAACCCAGGACGATACAACTCTGTGTGGGCTTATTGTTGACGACGGAAGAGGGTTGAACATTGAAGTCGGGCGTGCAAGAAGAAAAGAAACTGGGAGCTTAAATTTCCTGTGGTTTTTTCCTTTAAAGGAACTCACATAACAAAAATTCAACGTTGCGTACATAAAACAAAACAACAACAGCTAAAAAAAAAAATTTAATTTGAATTTTGACATCTTGAATTCAAATTATGTTTTTCGCAATCACGAGTGTGTATGTAGGCGTGTGTGTTTGTGTGTAGGGGGTATGTGTATGTGTGTGTAGGCATGTGTTTTTGTGTCTGTGTGCTGACATAAGTGTGTGGGTAGTTGTGTGTATGAATGTGTGTGGGGGGGGGATGTGTATAAGTGTGTAGGCATATGTGTTTGTGTCTGTGTGCAGGCATGAATGTGTGGGTAGTTGTATGTATGTTTTTGTGTGTGTATGTGTGGGTGTCTGTATGTGTGCGTGTGTGTATGTGTTTGTGTATGTGTGTGTAGGTGTATGTGTGTGTGTTTGTGTGTAGTTGTGAATGTATGTGCGTGTGTGTGTAGGACATGGATGCAACCTGGAGACGGCTTTCGCTATAGGAGCAGCATCGTGAGCAACCCGTCGACCGTGATGGTGCGGAAGGAGGCGCACAGTGGAGTATTTGACTGAAAATCCTGGCCAAAACTAGTTTGAAATTTTCACTCTTCTGAAGGCGACACCCTTGTGTGCGTTTGTGCGCTGTACGGCGAAGCTATCCCACTTATAGACACGAAACTTGGTATACAAGTTGTCTGAAATGTCTGATGTTACAATTTGAAACTCGATTTTTAAAATTTGAATTAGAAAATGAAATATTTAATATTTTATCCACTGTTTAGACTTTTGCATGTTTACGACCGTAAAAACGATCCTAGTAAACGTAGAAAAAAAACTAATGCATCACTAGATAGGAAGAATAATTTTCTTCAAGATTATGGTTTGTTTGAAATTCTAACGTAATTAACCGAATTTCTAAGAATTTACAAATGGAGGTCACTTTTTCGACTTTTTTCAATTATTCAATCAATGTAAACTAAAATTCTTGCATTCAATATTCTAATAATGTTATGGCTCTGAAACTTTTTAAGGAAATAATATAAACACCTTACCTTCATTTACAGCGAAAACGGTGAAGTTATGTTCTTTTACTGATTTATAATGAATTTTTTTTCAATGAGTTGATCCGAAAAGCATGCCACGATTGGCTCTTTGCCAATAATGCTTAGACAAGTGATAAGTAAACATGTTCGATGCGAATGCTGTTTTCCTTTGAAGTTATGTAATTAAGTGCACTGTTCGAGGGGGAAAAAAAAGCAAAAAGCGGTTTAAAAAATCCTAGTATTCTGTACAAAACACTAATTTGAAACCAAAAAAATAATCAATTTTATTCTTTTCGTTTGGTTTCAATCATTAAAACCCTGAGTTAATCATGCACAAAAAGAATTAAAGACAAGGGTTTCGGGGTTACAAAGAACCTTTTTTCGATTGAAAAATAAATAAATAAATAAATGAACTAGGATATTATAACTGTAAAAACACTCGAAAATGGATATTCAAAAGCTCTTTGTTTTTGAATTATATATATTGTACTCATACCTTGGGTCGATCCTTAGTTTTACATCGCGTGATGTGTGCCGCTAAAAATTGTACGAATAAACTTGGAACTAAAATTTTATATAACTTTAATTTCACAATGAGTTGATAAAATGTCTTAAATATGGGTAGCTCGCTAGCGTAGTAACGTTAGGAGACAATTACAATTGTCTCCTAACGCTAGCAAGTGGGGGGGGGGGGGGTATTTTCCCCCTTTTGCTACGTATAAGGGGGAAAAGACCCCCTCCCCCGGCACATTATTTGCAGCAATTGATCTGAAAAAATATAAATATTTATTTATTTTAACTAAAATCTATCTCAATTTTAAGGAAGAGCAAATTTTCTTAGCGAGATCACAAAATAATTTAATTTATTAACTCATTAACGTACATGAGAAAATTACCATAACTGAACGCAAACACATGTTTTAGGGGTGCAATGAATCTCTTTAGCAATGCATAAAGGTAAGCGTTTCGAAACTAATTGGATGAATCTCATTCCATAACTTACATCTTTACACATTGATGAAGCGGTTTCTCGTAACCATGAAACTCGTGTCTGAAATTTTATTGTTGTTTGTGCGCTCAAATATATTGATCTTTTTATTCAGTAGTACTTATGATAACTATTTTACAAATTTATTAAATCTTTGTAGGTAAATTCAGTTTAAAATCATGACTTGTCACAAAAAGATCGGATTATGCACTTTTAAAAAAAAAATCATTTAAAAAAAGGGCAGTTGTAGGCGGAAGATTTTTTTTGCTGAAATTAGCACTAGAGACTTTGCCCAATACGATGCAACTTTCAAAACAGCCCGACCAAGCCCGACACCCATTTAAAAAGCTTTCTCTAGTTATAAATTAAGGCGAAAAGCCTTTAAAAATCTCACGCACCAAGTTTTCTTTATTTTTTTTCACAAAAAGAAAATAAAAATATTTACTTTGATTTATAATTTAGCACTAATCCCTGACATTTCTGTATGCCGTAAAATTGGTTTGGTTCAATTCCATTCATTTAGAAAGCCACAAAAAAACCTACATTGAAACGTAATAATTAAGCTGAAACGTAACAAAAATGCGAAAATTCTTATAGAAATCTCATCTTTCACCGAGGCTCTGAGAAATTGTATGTGACTCAAGTTTTCAAAACAGGTGCCGATCGATGCACCAGTTAGTCAACTATCATGGAATAAATTTTCATAAAAATCGGGTAAATTTTTAATTTTGGACTTTTGGCCAGGATTTTCAGTCAAATACTCCACTGTGAGGCGGTGGGAAAAATCAAAAGACGCCAAAAACAGTCACATGAGAACAATAAGCAATCGTGATTGCTCACAAAAATTAATTTGAATTTTGACATCTTGAATTCAAATTATGTTTTTCACAATCACGAGTGTGTGTATGTAGGTGTGTGTGTTTGTGTCTGTGTGCTGGCGTAAGTGTGTGAGTAGTTGTGTGTATGAATGTGTGTATGAGGGGGTGTGTGTATGAGGGGGTATGTGTATGTGTGTGTGTAGGCATATGTGTTTGTGTCCGTGTGCAGGCATGAATGTGTGGGTAGTTGTGTATATGTTTTTGTGTGGATGTCTGTATGTATGCGTGTGTGTATGTGTGTAGGTGTATGTGTAGAGGTGTATGTGTGTTTGTGTGTGTGTGTGTAGTTGTGCATGTATGCGCGTGTGTGTAGGACGTGGATGCAACTTGGAGACGGCTTTCGCTATAGGAGCAGCATCGTGAGGAGCCTGTCGACGATGATGGTGCGGAGGGTGGCGGTGGGAAAAATCAAAAGACGCCAAAAACAGTCAAATGAGAACAATAAGCAATCGTGATTGCTCAAAAAAAAAAAAGAAAGAAAGAAAGAAATTTGATATTTGACATCTTGTATTCAAATTATGTTTTTCGCAATCACGAGTGTGTGTGTGTAGGCGTGTGTATTTGGGTCTGTGTACAGGCATGAGTGTGTGTGTGTGTATATGTATGTGTGTGTATGTGTAGGCGTGTGTGCACGTGTGTGTGTGTGTGTGGACGTGTGATATGGACGCAACCTGGAGATGGTTTTCGCTAGAGGAGTAGCATCGGGAGGCCGGTCGACGTGGAGCTGCAGAGGGAGGCGGGGGGAAAATAAAATCATAGAAATTCAAAACAGTCAAATGAGAACAATAAACAATGTGACCGCTCAAAAAAAAAAAAAAAAATACAAACGCATTTTTTAAATTTAATTTCGGTTTTTTTTATTTAATTTCCGAAAATAATAATAAAAAAAAAGGAATAGCTAACCATGCACGTTGTCCTTGATTCGCTACTCCAGCGCTCGAATACGCTACCTAGCGGTGATTTACAAAACTGCCGAAAAAACTAAAACATTGCCACATTGAGTTCCACGTGTGTCTGTTGACGTAAACACAATCAGTTTGTTCTGAGTATTTATTAACGCAATCGATGTGTCTTAGATTGCTACAGAAATTGTTTCGTCTCTTAGTAGTATTCTCGAGGTTCTCAAAATAATGTTAGTTTTCCTTATTTTTTTCTAAAACGTGAGTTGATTGAGAAATGGTGGAAGGATTCACAAGAAAACTCTGGATTAACAAACTTGGATAACGTTATACCAGGTAAATTTTTTTATTGTTTTGTGTGAATTTGTAAGAATATGGGTTTTTTTTTAAAGTCTTAAACTAATTTAACTAACCATAATTTACAGCAGCATTTTGTTGGAATGCACAGTATGCAAAATATTTTCTTGAATATATTATCGTAGAACAAAATGAAAAATGTTCAACCGAGAAAGAATTTATTTTATTGCTTTTATTCTCAGCTAAAAGGTTTCGCCAAATTTGTTTAGGGTTATAGTTTTAGTATTATGCGAGCTAAGTAACCTTGGCGAGATTCCGCATTTAGTTAAACCATTTTTTATCATGAGTGGAATAAAATGGTAGAAAGATTACAGAATTTGATAAGTAAAAAGAAATAATGGTAGATCAATTAAAAAGAAAACTACCACCATATATCCGTGAGAATTTTGTTGCTGATTTGCATATCATGACAGAATTAAATCATAATTCAGAAATTAGAAATATATGAAACAAAAATTTTTAATTAACCGATTCGGCAATTTGAGAAAAATAACTCAGCTACAAATGCAGAACAATTAGCGCTAGCCATGCAAGGCAAAGAATTATCATCTTCTTCTTTTGATAATAATTCGTAATGTCATATAATTAAATTATCTAGCATTAATTCTTATTCTTGTAAGTCTTATGGCCACAATAAAAATGTAGTTCCATCAAAAATTAATAAATATTGAATTCAACATCGTGGAAATGACTGCTTAGAACTACGAACTATGTAATTTGCTTCAATATTTGACGTTTAATAATGCTTCTTGAATTCTCATTTCTTTCTACGTGGGCCAGAATATCAACAAGACTTTGAAAATTAATTTGATAAGAATAAAGCGAAAACATCATGCATACGAACCAAATTTACTAGGCTTATTAGTATTTTCTTCGTTACCACGTGCGTTTGTTTTACCTTTTTCGTCCGCCATTAGAAAGGGGCTACAGTGCCCCCTATAGTTCGTTGGAGTTGCGAATTCCACTATGGCCTCTTGTTTCTAACGAAAGGATTTAAACCACAATAATTAAAACCAGCAGATACAGTGAACTCCCGATCATACGCGGAATTGGTGGCACGGTAACCGCGGATAATCCGAATGATAGGTATAAAACGATAATGCAATAGCTAACGAGTATTAATAGAATGCAACGCCATCTAGCGTTCATATGAAACAGCCGTTCGAAATTTTCGAAAAAGCTTTTTTTGAGGAGTGTCGGAAGTGGCGCAGCCAGGAGCATGGACGTTCTCACCTGTGTCCCTGTGGGTAAGGGAGGGAGTTCATACTCCCCCCCCCCTGGATACCAAGCTCATGAGAAAAGAGAAAATAATGTTGCCAAGATCTTCATTGAAAGTTATTTTAAAATCGGTTTGAAGAAAAAGAGATTTTAGAAGTGGGCAAATACTAAAATAATGGCGGCGATTCGAGGGAAAGGGGGCAAGAGGGGGAAATCTCTCCCCCCCCCCCGCTTTCTTTTCGGTTAAATAATTCATTTTATTTTCCAATTTCGAAACCAGAACAAGAAATCATAAAAAAAAAAAAAAAAAAAAAAAAACACACACAAAAATATCAAAATTTTCGGAACATAATTATTTGTTTTTACTTTGAATATCTGTTTAATATTCCTATTCAGAGTCACAACTGACTACAACTGTATTTATGTCGAGGACTGCATACTAAGTGCCTTGCCTCCGTTATTTTATATAACGATAGATGGCAGCACCATCACCGGATCGAACAGTTAATGAGAATTTAGAAGTAGTCCAGGAGCTAATAGCTACCTGGTGCTAGCACCCCCAGAGGTATCGTTTCACTTGGAGGACATTGAGACCACGAGCATATTTAACGTCGCCCAGTCCCCTTTAATGACGACGGTGGGTCTTCGACCATCGAGGTTCGAACTCAGGACCCTCCGGCCCCGAATCCGACACTCTACCGATCGGGCTACCACGGCCCTGAATATCTGTTTACAAAACATTATTTAGCACAACAATAACTTTTAGTTAATGTATTCATTAACAAGTATGGCTTGTTTAAGTAAAACAATTGATTTACTAATATCGACAGTGGTTTTATAAGCATCTTACAATAGTCCTAATTATGTCTTATGTTAAATTCCAGAATGTGTGAAAACAATACGCTAATTGAAAAAAAAAAAAAACTATCTGCTATAACTCTAATAACTGCCACAAATATGCTCCTTGCTGGTGGGGCGATGGTTATGACGAAATTGCACGAAAAATTAATTCCATTTTCGAGTATCTGCGAAAACACTTGCCAATTTCTTCCATCCAACTTTGCAACTAGTTATGTTCGAAGAGAAATTATTGTGGATATTAAACTAACACAGAAAAACAACTGCTTAAGTTTAAATTTATAACGAAAACGTTCAATCAAAAATCAATTTTTTTTTTCGAGATTTCTTTTTTTCATGGAAAGCAATTTTTCGGATTCAATCATTCTTATGCTGAACTCCATTACGCATGTAGAGATATTTATTCGGAACTCCAGCGCTCGAATACGCTACCTTGCGGTGATTTATAAAACTGCGAATGCAACTAAAACATTGCCACGTTGCGCTCCACGTGTATCTGTTGACGTAAACGCGGTCAGTTTGTTCTGAGTAACGCATTCAACATGTCTAAGAACGTCTTCAACAACAGAAATTAATTCGTCCCTTAGTAGTATTCTCGAGCTTCTCAAAATAATGTTAGTTTTCCTTATTTCTTTCAAAAAAGTATTAAATGGTGGAAGCGTAAACAAGAAAACTCTGGATTAACAAAATTGGATAACGTTATACCAGGTAAAATTTTTTATTGTTTTGTATGAATTTGTAAGAATATGAGTTTTTTTTAAATCTTAAATTAATTTAACTAATCATATTTTACAGCAGCATTTAGTTGGAATGGACAGTATGCAAAATATTTTCTTGAATTTATTATCGTAGAACAAAATGAAAAATGTTTAACCGAGAAAGAATTTACTTTATTCCTTTTATTCTCAGCTGAAAGGTTTCGCCAAATTTGTTTAGGGTTATAGTTTTGGAATTGTGCGAGCAAAGTAGCCTTGGCGAGATTTCGCGTTTTTAGTTAAACCATTTTTAATTTTTATCATGAGTGGAATAAAATGATAGTAAGATTACAGAATTCGATAAGTAAAAATAAATAATGGTCAATCAACTGAAAAGAAAACTACCACCATATATAAACTGTGAGTACACATTTTATTTATTTGGTTCTGAGTGAATTTGAATAAATATCAGTTTTTCAATTCGATGAGAAAAAAAAACGAACTTAACAACATTGACTGGACACTTTTCCTTAACCTAATTCCACATAAATGATTTAAATAACCTTTGTTACTACAGTATCCTACTGAAATAGACAGTATGCAAATAAATTTTCTTGAAAATATTTATCGCAGAACAGATTGAAAAATCCAGAAAGAACGTTAAGAATTTGAACAATAAAAAATAAATGTTCGCCAAAAATTTGTTTATAGGGTTATGGTTTTAAAATTGTGTGAAAGAATAATGTATCTTGACAAGATTTCGCATATCAGGTAAATCATTTCTATGAAGAATGAATTAAATGCATGATTTCTTTAGATATCCAATCATATAGTCATAGAAATAAATTATCTAGTGTTAAACGTTACTCTTGACAGTCTGCCACGTATGTGCACTATGTGACAAAAATGTCAACAAATGCCGGAAATGTCACGAAACTGAACTTAATATGTACTAATGTATAGAAAAAACGGTACAAAATGAAAATGCCGTTCGAAGCGAACCAAAAATTTATGAATTCCGAATTCAACATCGTGAAAATGGCTGCTTCAGAACAACTTACTGTGTGTTCTGCATTAATTATTTACATTCGTAATACTTTTTGGTTTCTAATCTCTTTCTATATGGGTCAGAATAACCAAAAGACTTTGAAAAATCTTTTCAAATGAATAAAGCGAAAAAATCATACATAACAACAAAAATCACAACACTTTTAGCATCTTCTTCGTTACCACATGCGTTTGTTTTAGTTTTTTATTCTGCCATTAGACAGTGACTGCAGTGCCCCTATAGTTCGTTGGAGTTGCGAATTGGATTATGAGTTATAGTGGTTAAAATGCTTTAAATTAATCTTTCATGTAGTCTCAAAATTGCATGTCGATGCATGGTTTTATAGTGCCATCTAGGAGGAAAATAAAAAACAAAAACTAGTAGGAGAGTTAAGGAATAGAGTTTTTAATAATACTTAATTATGTTTCTCATTAGAGCACGTAATGAAAAGCTAGTTGAAATATTTTACGCATATTCTCAAAATCGAATCATATTCTCCCATTCTCATAAACTTTTACTTGTATTTTGCTCCTAGGGCAGAGCGTTCTCCATTTGATCTTGTTTTGAGTACTAATATCGAGATGTTTATAGGGGAATGATTATCATGCGAGTTAGCCGTGTTTTTATTTCTTTCTGAATATTATATCCTAGTAAGCTGCTTAAAGGAGCTGATAGAGTGAGTGCTTAGAGGGTTTGCGATCACTGAGAGACTCTAACTGATAACCTGTATGAACTCATCATTTTCTTTTGAAATAAAAGTTATTATTATTGCTTCAGTTTGCACACCATCTCCACCAATCTTCAATATCTTCGTAGTAATATTCAAATTCATAATTACACGTGAATATATGAACGCACACCTGAACTGATCAGAATTTTAATTAAAAAACCTATTAAGCAATTCAAGGGTGATGAAATAATGTTTTTTCATTGTTTTGTATTACACTAAATCTAAATTTTTCCTTTTTCGTTCTGTTGGATAATTTATTTACCATTTTGAGATAAAGCTCCAAAAATTCCGTTCGCCTACCATTTTCTTAAGATTATTCTACATAATTACCTACAGATTACCGAGGGAAAGGAAAATGGTCTTACCGGGAGCAAACTGTCTCGTTGATCACGTGTGAATAAAGACGAATCAGAGCATAAAATTCGTGAGACCGCCGGAATGTTTGCTGCTCTCTGAAATTCGTCTGCATCTGCTCATTAGTGGAACGGAAGCGAAAATTGCTCTGGGGTGCCGTCTAGTGCGTGACATTATTTCTAATCATAATTTTTTTTAAAAGCAAAGGATTGTTTTTTTTCTTCACTCTTTTTGTATTTCCAATTCTTCCAAAAAAAAAAAAAAAATGTGAACCCTTTGAAAGGCTTAAGTACTTTTACAACTCATAAAAAGCGTCTTGTCCATGCAATGACTTTGGATATGGTATCATATATATTGCAAAAGAAAATTATTATGGCACAAAGGTGTATCTGCATGTCAAAAACGCTTATTAAAATGTAATTTTTTTTTTTCAAAGAATGATGAAAAGCCTGATGGCAGCCGAGCTAACAAGACAACCTGTAAAAGGTATGGGTATAAATTTATCTTTTGACACTATGAATGTGATTTTCATCAAATGGCTTTTAGGGAATGTGGGATGAATTGAAATAGTAAAGAAGACTGAGCTTTTTCAAAATGAACAAATTGAAAATTTGTTTTGAAAATTAGAGTACATAAAGAAAGAACATTATATTTCATGAAAAGAACTTGCAATGAAACAGTATTTTTTATTTTTGGTAGTTAATTTTCGCCTTCAAAAAAGAAAAGAAAAAAAAGGGAAATTTTTACTTTTTTTTGAATACGACAAAGTGAAAAAAAAAAAAAATCTTTTAATTACTTATACTTCAGTTCGATTCTATTCGACCTTTAAAAATATTTTAGGTCAAATGAATCAGTAATTAAATGATTTAATGAATAAGTGAAAAGTTACTGAAGCAATAACCGGATAAGTAATTAAATAAATATATGAAGAAAAATAAATAAGTGATTAAAAGAGTGAATGAAAGGGAAAAACTAAATGAATAAATACATGAATTATTAAATGGAGGACTAATGTAATTGATAAATGAATTAGTAAATGGTTGAGTGAGTAAATAAAATAACTATTTCACTTTCCTCTGTATGTGCTTGCTAATTGTACAAGAATCAATACTGGAGCGAACATTAAAAGGTCTCAATTGATATTTAAAATGTTAACAACAAGAACTTTTTCATTTTCTAGTAACAAAAATAAATTTTGTCTTTCTTCAAAATGCTACAAATGAGTTTTAATTCTTGAAAATTGCATGTGGTTATCATAATCTTCAGTGGTATTGTTTTAATGACTGAAATATAAAACGTGAGCTACTGCGTTGTTAAAATATTACCAGATAGATGGCGCTAGAAGCCATGCAAAGATATTTCAGGAGCTCTTTCTGCCCCACATTACAGCATCCTTCAGCTATGAGCTGCTCGTCTGCTAGAAGACATTCCTTCCGTCGACGAAAAGATTACACAATTCCACCTTGAATAGGAGGAACTTTTACCAAGACAATCGTGGATATGAAATACGACAATTGTAAATCCACAAAAATGTTTCTGATATCTATTGAAGCTTAAAAAAAATAAAAACTGGTGGTTCAACTTAGTTCAATGGTGTGCACAAAACGGTAGAAAGAATTTTAAGTTCTCATTTATATGACCAATTATTCTAATGTCAGAAGCCATAATTGTTTCAAACCGTACAAGTCGTGTGATATCGTATGCCTATTGTCTTTACGTAGCACAAAATGAAGTCTCCAAAAAAGCGTCTGTTTGTTAGAACGCACGAAAGGCAACAACTACCCAACCGATTTCGCAGAAAGTTTCACTATTTGTTGTTTTTTTGCAACAGAAAGATTTGGAGATCAGTTCGAAAAAAAAAATCGAATGTTAATTCTTGTTTTAATTCCAAATTAAGACCCAATTTTCACTTAAATTCCCAAACATGGGAGTGAAAAATTACCCTCACATATTAATATTATAAATCATTGAAAATCCTGTTTTGAGGGGTGTAGCATAGTAAAAGTGAGTTCCCCCTATTTTTCCCTGAATAAGTTCCCAACAAAAAGAAAATATAAAAAATTTTTTTTTTACCTTTTTTAAGCATTTTTATTTAAAAAAAAAATGTGATTGGAAAATGTCAGGTTTTTGGAGAATCACCCACAAATGCTTTGTTAATGTTTTGCCGTATGCGCACGAACAGCTACGGATGCGCCCGTGGAACCGCATGCGCACAAGGAAAGGAGGGCGTCTCACCTAGAAAATAAAAAACTTACAAAATTGTAACATTTAAATGAAATCAAAATAAACGAAGTGATAATTTGTGCCGAGTTGTCGGACAAAATTTCCCGAATATGGAAATTTTTGGGAGGTTGCAGTGACTTCCCACTGGGGTGCCTATATCGTCACTTGGAAAATACTACCTCGCACTCGTTTAAAAAATAATTTCGTCGATTGAATCCTAATCTGACTGAAATTTTAATGCACAACACAAAAAAAAAAAAAAAAAAAAAAAAAAATCTTACAAAAACATATTGCATAAAAATAACCGCATAAAAACAAGTTGGGGTGCATTAGGAACACACATTTAAAATCAGCTAAGAATGCAATCAGTAAAGTGAAATCTAGACTTGATAGGACAATCTTACAAAAAATCAAGACAAAAATTTAGCTCATGATCGTTCAGTTCAAATCAATCCCCTACGTGGTAAATATTTAACATAGATAAGATTCAAAAAAGATTTTCCTTACTTGTTTTTCTTTTGCAAACATAAAATATTAAATAACCACAGTTACTTTATACGAAAATTTAAATTTAGTTGGTAGATACGGAAACGCATCGTGAAGCAAGTAATCCAACTGATGCAATAAGGCGGTTTCATTTTATTGATATGATAAGAAAAGGGAAAGTTTCCTCTTTCAGAAAAGATTTGCATAACAAGTTTTAGTTCACGTTTTGAAAATAGAGAGATGCTGACATCTCTCTGTGGGATATTAGTGAGACTAGAAAATGTCCATAAAAATGCAGTGAAGCCCCGATTTTACGTCAAGGGACATAAAATACGGGAAAGCAAAAAATGTAGAGAAGGCAAAAATCAAGTAGTAGAAGAAACTGAAGGTGGTAAAGATGGCTCTTTTAAATGGTATAAGCGAAATGAAAATGATAAAAATACCATTTTAGATCATACTAGCGGTACCCGCACGGCTTTGCCCGTAGTAGAAAATTAAAAGGTTTTTTTTGGTTCGCCTGTATATTTACAAATAATGGATGATAAATTTCTCGTCAATTTGCTATGTTCATTTGCTCGCCCATGTTACGGTTCCACGTAATGACAATTCGGTAATTTACTTGCCCACGTTATGATAATTTTCTCGGCAAAATGTTCTTAAAATTGGAATAAAAACAGAACAAAATCGAATTTTCGAAAAATCGCTTCGAGATGCACACTTTCACGCTATGAACTAATTTTGTACCGAATTTCATGAAAATCGGCGGAACGGTTTAGGCGCTATGCGCGTCACAGAGAGACTCCAGACAAACTTTGAACTTTGTTATTACTAACTAGTGGCGCACGCACGGCTTTGCCCGTAATAGAAAATTAAAAGGTCTTTTGGTTAGCCTGTACACAAAAATAATGTATGGTGAATTTTCTCGCCAATTGGCTTGTACCCACGTTACAGTTCCACGTTATGATAATTTCGTATCTGCTAATTGGCATGTGCCCATGTTACGGTTCCACGTTATGATAATTTCGTAATTTATCATAGTTTTGTTCTTAAAATTGGAACAGAAAAAGAACCACATGGAATTTTCGAAAAATCGCTTCGAGGTGCACACTCCCATGCTACAAACTAACTTTGTGCCAAATTTCATGAAAATCGGCCGAACGGTCTAGGCGCTACAGACATCCAGACATTGAGCTTTATTATTAGTAAAGATGACTAAAATATTTAGTTGCAAATCCGGGCATGTAGGGTGAAAATAGTCCGTTACATAGCCGGATGGAGTAGTAGCATTTCAGTTTTCACAGATTTACTTTCAACAGCGCAGATTGTGGCTATTCTTTAATTACGTAAGGATGATTTTGCCAATTTTGACCGCCCTCCCCACATGTGAGGGTACGTAATATTTTTCAAACCCCTCCCCCCTATTCTTACGTAACATTCCATTTCGTTTCTCAAAATGATAAAATAACGAATCTCACGAATCACTGGAATCGTTTCTTAAATTCACTATTATTAAATTAAACCATTTTAATGAATAACCTTTTAAATTAAACCTTAAAAACAAAATAAAAATTATAAATTAAAAATAAAAATTAAAAAATAAAAATATTGCGATTCTTTTAATATATTTTGCACAATTAATTCTTTGTAAAACAACTAAATTAACAGCTCATTCTACTACGTTCCAGACGCAAATGAAATACGATCCCTGCAAACACTTGACCGCGCAATTTTTAATCTAAAATATCGACTTGGAAAAATATGACGTAAGAATGGGTTTGACCCCCTCCCCACCCCCTCCAATTATGCGTATGTAAATATTTTTCCACGCCCTCCCGCTCGGGACCCTAAAGTAAAAAATGATTTTTCAAGGTGTTGCAATATGTTTCCTTTTGGGTTAGAAAGCCCGAAAGGAAACATATTGCGACATTGTTTATTAAAATTTCCGTTAGCAAAGTACAAATTTTGAAACTACCAGTATTTTTTGCTGAAACTTTGTATATTAATGAAAGAACCACACATCGTTGCTTATAAACTTTTAAGTAACCTAATTGTGTGACATCAGGAACAGCAGGGTTATGCTAAAATGCATGACCAAGCTGCAATTCCCCCGCAGAAGTGTGCAGCATTACCCCATGAGTGGGGCATCTCGGCCCGGGTACAGCCGAAGTAGGAGCGCACGGTGTAGGAAACTCAGGGTTGCCAACTTAGGGGTTTTCCCTCTATGTTTAGGGGGAAAATATTAGAGTGGTAATTTTTAGGGTTTTATCTGGGTAAAAATGTTTTTTTTTAACCTTCGGGAATGCAATGTTCGACTGTTTTATTTCATTTTTTTACTTACATACATTTTTTGGGCTTTTGAACCATTTGTTTTGATCAGAAATGACACAAAAAAAAAGCCTTAACTTACCCGGCATAGAAAATAGCAGTGGTCACGTGACCTTTAAATTTGCCATGTGTGAAGTCACAATAAAAGATCACGTGACTTTATACGTCACATGAATCTATCCAATCGCATTTGGTGGTTTTTAGGGGTTTTATGAGTTGAGTTTAGGGGGAAACAAATCAAGTGATGAAAACGTCTTGTCCTCGCAACACCTGTGAGTGTGAAAAAAGTTATTTTTTTCTCTGTAATGAGGCTGCGTTATAGGTATACCTTTTTGCAGATCCCGGAAATAGTATCTTTTCTTTCATGTATAATGCCGTGCCTGGCGCAAAAGTCTTATCTGCATCTGAGTTCAAAATGAGAAACTGCCGCTTAAAGTTATATTTGATGCGGATGAAACTTTTTCAAACAATGTTTAAAAAAATTAACATTGACAAAACATCATAAAACATTGTATTTAGGTAAAATATGTGACAAAGAACCACCTGGTGACCGTAACTCAATTTTGATTAAAAGTGCAGATATGACTTTTTGCTTAGCACGACAGTATAGGGCAATGGTTAGGGACCATTCATTAATAACGTAAGGATGATTTCGGCAATTTTTGACCCCTCTTCCTCCCATGTAAGGGTAGGTAAGATTTTCAAACCCCCCCCCCCCCCCCATTCTTACTTAAGATTAAATTTTGTTTTTCAAAATAACGAAATCTTATTAGAAAAGGATCAGTTACGCTAAAACTTCCAGTTTGAAGTTCATCAAAGATTTTAATTTTTCAACTATAATTATATGATGCGATACTAATTAAAAATAAAACATGCCATACATAGTGCAATTCTTTTATTTTACTTTTCACCATTCTTTCGTTGTAAAACAAGTAAAAAAAGCATCTAATATGTTTTTTTACCTTTCAGACGCAAATGAAATGTGCCAAAACTCTGCCAAACCAATTGACCGCGCGCTTTCTAATATAAAGAATCGCTTTGTAAAATATTACGTAAGAATGGATTTGATCCCCCTCCCCCCCAAAAAAGGGCATGTAGAGATTTTTCTACGCCCCCCCCCCGCTTCTCGAACCCTTACAGAATTAATGAATGGCCCCTTAGGAACTGGAGGGAAAAAAATGGTAGTAATATGTTCAAAGCTGGAAATCGTTTTAATCTGTGCTGTAAGGGTCTGGAATAACCATACTAAGTTGTCCCCCTTCTACTAGGTGAGTTTATCAGATACATCCAAATTAGTGACAAAAGCACCTGTTTTTTCATTTACTAAACAATATCTCAAAACAAACACTTACAATTGTCCTATATATAGAAAATAACTTGTAGTGCTTCAAAGTCGGAACAAAGAGAGTATCTACAATGCATATATCTTTGTTAAATAATAAGCACACAACTTATTTCAAAATCTAGCTCAAATCCCTAATCAAGCGCTTCAAGCCAGAATGTATACCTTTCCCAGTCCTATTGGCCCTCCTCGAGACCCCCTGGAATAAAAGGCCGTAACACTAAAAACATGGCGGTTCTTTCCTACCTACGGAAGCGGCTACACAGCCACGTGATCACCAAGTTGAGAGAGTAGATGCTGCTGAAGATAGTTTATTTCATTGCAAAGTAACGAAAAAATTAAAAAGGATTCAATCTTTATACAAAACTTATTTTATTTATTTAAAGCAAACGCAAAAAATACTGGTTAGCTAATTTCAAGTAGAATTATCCAGAGAAAATGACTGATTTTGAGTGACACAATTTGAATTAAAAGATTAGTTTTATGCTCAAGGTAAAATCAAACCTATTTCAATCAACACTAAACTTTTGCATTTCATCAGTGAAAGAGAATTGAAATTATGAACAAATTTGCACAGTAAAGAGTATTTAGAGTGAATTTCGAAAATATATGTGATTAGGATAACTTGAAGTACAAAGGGCAATATTACAGATTTAAAAACAGCTACAGTGGATGCCGGTGAATTGAATCAGCGGTTTTTTGAATCAACTATTAATGAATCAAATAGTCAAAAACAAAATAAAATCCAGCTTTATTGAATTATCCGCTTTATTGAATCATCCGCTTTATAGAATCATCCGCTTTATAGAATCAAAACTGTTTAGATCAAACGTGATTCATATAAGTGGTGCCCACTTAGTATTTTTAAACACATCAGGTATAAAAAATAAAACAATATATAGTGGATATGTGGGTCATCTAAATTAATATGCGAGAACTTTGAATTCCCCACCAGATGGAGGCACTTGGGGTCTATTTGATGCGAAATGGCACTAGAAATTTTTATTTTGCCAAGAACACTCTAAGGCAAACGAGTGCTTTGAGGGATCTTTTACATGCCACATAATCATACAACATGGACACTGTCGAATTTTCACATCTTGAAAATTTACTGACTAGAGCCAGGACCGAACCTGCGCCTTTGGGATTAAGGTACAAAAGACCAGTGACTAACCACTACACCACTCTGTGTCCAAAGGTATTTAGGGTTTTTAATTGGGCGTGGCCCATGTATATTATTAAAGCTTTTAGGATCCAAAACCTTATGTAATTACAAAACTTTATTTTTATTTCCTATTTCAACTTCTTCTGTACTCTAGAAGAAAGACCTGATTCAGTAAATGAACTTTTTTCGTTCATTTTTTCCTTCTTCACTAACAATAAAGCTGAAAGTCTGGATTTCTGTCTGGATGTCTGGATGTCTGTGACGCGGATGGCTACTAGACCACTCAGTCGATTTGTATGAAATTTGGTACAAAATTAGTTAGTAGCATGAGGGTGTGCACCTGGAAACGATTTTTCGAAAATTTGTTCTTTTTTTTTTATTTTTTTTATTTCAATTTTAAGAACATTTTTACCGAGCAAATTATCACAGCATGGATGAACAAATTACCATAGCATGATCTAGCAAATTACCATGATGTGGACGAGCAAACTACCATATATGCGACCATGAACCAGCAAATTAACATAGCAAATTTGTGAGAAATTCACCATCCATTATTTGTAAACATTCGAACCAAATGATCTTTAATTTTCTACTACGGGCAAAGCCGTACAGATACCGCCAGTTTTCAATCAAGACTAGGACTGGGCGATATCATAATTTTAATACCGCGATATATCGCTCTCCAAACATCGATATTTTTGATATATCGTCAAAGTTTGGGGAGGGGGGGGGTGACAAGGATTGAAAAACTACGAAAAGCATATCCAAATATAATAAATACAATTATTTCTCTAATTCAAAACTTTCCCGGGGGGGGGGGGGGAGAGGCCGAGCAAACGCTATTGCTCAATGCATGACAAAGTGCTTCCCAACGAAAAAGTTTTAAATATTCAATTCAATATTTTGTTTAAATCTTTCAGTTTTAGCAGTCTCAATAATTTGAATGTACTTTGAACTATATTTCGTATTGACGTCTTAAATAGTTTATTTTGCTCTTGCTTTAAGACTTTTTACTTCTTAGTTGATTAAGTACAATACTAATAATAAATCTTTAAAGAATGCAGCTATAAATTTTGGAAACTGTCACACCATACACCCATTAAGCCCACAGAACTATGAAATATACTTTTGATTTATATGTCACCAGCTGCATTACCCGACGTTGCACGGTCTACTTCGAACATAAAAGTTTCGTCTAGTGACACGTAATTAACAATCAGGTTTAAAAAAGAAAGAAAAAAAAAACATTTCCCGTCAATTTGTAGAAAGCACAATTTTATGAATCAAAATTTAAATTTATACATCATTGAATGTTTTCGTAATCATTCTGGATTTTCTGGCAAAACCCCTTAAAATGGTCCCCATACACCCCATTTTGATGAGAAAAAACTTTTGTGAATTCCTATTGCATCTAAGGACCACTCCGCCATGTTCGGAAAAAAATCCGACGAAAACTAGATTTGCGTAAGGAAAACCTCCATGGGGTGTTTTCGCCCCCCCCCCCTCTCCCTTATTGGTAGGCGAAAAACTCTCTATGAAAATTCCTAAGCATCAAAGAATCGCTGATCCAAATTTGGCAAAGATCCGACGAAAACTGTGGATCTGTATAAAGAAATCCCCGGTGGGAGGGAGGGTGGCCCCTATTGCGAACGAAAACTACCCTAAGTGAATTCTTGAGCATCAAAGAACCTGTCTGCAAAATTTTGCAAAAATCGACGTAAACTGGATTTGCATTAGAAAAACTTCTATGGTGTGTTTTTGCACCCCACCCCCCTCCCTCATAGGCAAGCGAAAAACTCCCGATGAAAATTCCTAAGCATTAAAGAACCGCTGCGCCAAATTTGGCAAAGATCCGACGAAAACCGACTGCAAACGAAAACTGCCCTAAGTGAGTTCTTGAGCATCAAAGGACCTCTCTGCCATATTTGGCAAAAATCTCACGTAAACATTGATTTGGCATTAATAAAATCATTATTTGGTTAATGAAAATATATCATACATTTAAAACTATTGTTTTTTAACGATACACCCATATTTTAATATTGATTTTAAAAATGCAATTAATTTTTCTTTAGCAGATACAATCCAAAATCCATATTATTAGATAAATCAATTATCTCATCAAGGTCATTATTCCACAAGCAATTTAACCGAAAAACGAATACGAAAATTTATTACCTTTTTCAATTCCGGTATTTGAGAACGACTCATAAACTGAAGTCAAAAAATACCAAACAAAAGAGCTGCAACAAAACCGTAAGTATGCTCGGATTCGGCTTTGCTGTAATAATTACGGCTTCGAATCTGTGAATGCGTAGAACTTACATAAAAACCTTATTTTCGCGCATTCGTCGCAGAAGTTCCGTCAGTCGGAAGTTCACAGATGTACGTAATTATTCATCTAACTCAACGAGCGTCTATTTTGGATTCTATCTCAGCATCTGATGAAACGAGTGAAATCTCTTACGGCAACCATATTGGCTTTAAACACGGCGCGGCGCTGCTTTTCAGATCCACAAAATGCTCCTAGCACCAAAATTGCCGAGATACTTTTTTTTTTTTTTTTGTTCTGCAAAGCACGAAAATTACTCGAAAATTTTGCTCGTGATCAGGTCCAGAGTCCAATTTTCCAATAGACAGAGTAGGCAGCTGCCCTGGGCGGCAAATTTTTTAGGGGCAGCAAATTTTGCTTCAATTTCATATTTTAAATTATTATTGTAAAAAAATAAAACACCAGTTCTATCATGAAATACACCGCCAACTCAGTCATTTCCAGCCGAGGACTGCAGTTTCGTGGTGCTAATTCTAAATTAGCTACCAGTTTGTTTGGCCCTCTTGGCTTCCATAAGAGGTTTTCCATCTCCAACTCAGTCACTTTCCTATGCCAGGCTGATAAGTGCTCATAAGCACGAAACTGCCGTCCTCGGTTGGAAATGACTGAGCTGACGGTGTATTTCATGTACTTCTACTTTAGCCCTGGCTAATGGGCGGTACTTTACTAAATATATCAGTTCTAGCACTTTATTTTAAATTATTTTTCCGCAAAACAACGATAACTGATCCTAATTTGTCGGAACCACAGAAAATGCGGTGTGACAGACTTCCGGTAATGGGTAATCAGTTTCATTTTTTGCTTGCGGCAGGGACGGAGTACATCCCGTACAGAGAACATACACTTTGATCTATACCTTCCAAGAATTCCTTTTCCTAATTCAAAGAAGGTCCTTCCGGAGCGCTTCAAGAAAACAGTATAAGGTAAAACTGACATAACATCTGGTTTCTCTTAAAAAGCCAGTGTGCAGCCAGATGTGCAGCACTGGAAGGGAAAGCCTATGTGCAGCACTGGAAGGGCTGGGTGACTATTATCTCCTTCTGCGTTTATTAAAAAGAGCATTTTATTCCTCTCAAACCCTTAGCAGTGTTCATCACGAAACATTACTTGAATGTTTTAAGAATTAGAAAGTAATTTGGGATTATTACTTCTGTTCAGTAAATTAGTTAAGACCTACTCCGTTTGGAAAACCATTTATTTATAGAACGAATGAAAATATATTTTTTATTTTTAATATGCATTGTTTACATATTATAGGTGATGCTTTAAAACGCTACAATTTGATTGTTTCAATACACGTATTTGAATATAGGAAAAAAAGTAAGTAAATCGAATGATTTTGAAAATACGGTGATTTTTATTGCTCGAGTAGTTTTGTTCTGTTACTTTGTTAACGAAAAAATTAACTAAATTTTGTTTTTGTCAATATAAATGCCGTTCTCACTGTCTTATGAAAGTTTAAAATCGAATACAAAATTTCAGACATACAAATACTAAAAGGCAGAATATAATTGTAATAAATAGTTTTAGAATAAAATTGAGCGCTTTTCAAGCGAACTAAAAAGAAAAAAAAAAAAAAAAACTCTCTAAGCCTAATGCAGATTTAAAGCCCCATAGTTTCAACATGCCTTACAGATGCCTGAAAAGTTTGTAATTGCGAATATTAATAGTAATCAAAATACTTGCAATATTTAAAAGGAAAAACATAGAGTGCATGCACTATTCACTACATGAGAAGTATAAAGGGTACATACATATGTATCTTTTCACGAAAATAAAGCTATCGGTGATTTTGAGTTATGAATATTTTGTGAATTTACTATAAAAAGAATCAAAATTTGATTATAATATACGAAGATTAAATATTTCGCCAGTCTTAAATTTTCTCTATTACTATGGTCTCATTAAAAAAAGGGCTTTTCAGTATTTAAATTGACCTTGGATAAATCACGTAAAGCCCTGGTTTCTTAGAAACGAAATCACCGAGCTTTGGCGTCGCTACTCGGTGACGCTGAAATCAAAGTCATGTGATTCCGGCGTGGCCACTCCGACGTCGATCTCGCTCGGGCGCGCATGCGCAGAAGAATCAACTTTTCCTCTCGGTGATAAGCGACGCCGAAGGTCAGCGATTCGCTCCTAGGAAACCAATGCTTAAGTGGAGGACGGCGGCAGATTTCAAATCTGCCTAGCGGCGGCATGAAGCTAAATTCGGCACTGATCAGAAGAACGAAAAAAGGCATGAAAATCCCTAAAACTTCTAGGAAATCTGAAGGAATTGCAATGCATTAAGCACAAAGAATTATGAATGAATATGTATTTTTAAGTGGTTATTTCAATTAGTTCTTTATTAAGTCCGGTTCTTCGATATATCAGACAGATTGAAATCTGAATATCGTTACCGCGGTAATAAATATGTATCGATATATTACAATGTATCGGAATATCGCCCAGCCCAAATCAATACACCCTATTTTCGGTGCCAGTAATTGATGTTTTTAAGCATTACCTCTTTGACATTGCGTGTATTTGTGAACATTCGCTCGATTTGCGACCGATATTTCTTCACAATATTGCTTTCTTTCTCTCTTTTCCATCAACTCCAATGGTCATTGTTTCATGAACATGGTCAATTTTTCGTTTTTAGTACACTCACTATAAAGTATTGCGTTTATCCCATACAAAACGAAACTGAGTGATTTTTTAGATTAATTATTGTTATTTATATGTTTGGGTGATTCATTTGTCTTCGCAATAGCTTTCAAGAGTTGATTTCATCTCCAGTACATTGTTTCTTTTTTTCTTTATATTCATATTTCCTTTCAACAGATGACGCTACCTTGCACTTCATGTTCGTCCAACGGATTCTTTGTTTTAAATATTCAAAACTAATGTTTCATTTCTCAGTGATGCATATGAATAAATACCTCTTTAGAATGGCTTTCAAGAGTTGCTGACTTTTCCCAATTTATTATGCACTAGCAGCACCCGCACAGCGATGCCCGTGCTAAAAATGTAATGGAAGTCCGTTGAATAAAAAAAATTGACGCCCCTTCCCCCTCTGATGTGAAATGATCATTTTTCTTTGTACAAAATGTGTACACACCTTTTCAAAAAATAAATAAATGAAACGATTAAAGTTCCTTTGGAATTTAAAACTTTTCGTCAAATCATTAAATTAGATTTACAGTTGCTTTAAAGCTCTATTTAGCGAGTGAAGAGGTTTTTACTTCAATTTAAAATATTTCGTCAAATAAACAAAAAAAAAAAAAGACATCGAATAATATCTTTCAAATGTAAAAATAGTTCCGCAACTCTATTGTTTTCGCCAAACTCACCCAGCAACCACGCTATTATAATCTATCCGTCTAACGAAAAAAAAAAAAAAAAAAAAAAAAAAAAAACAATCAGTGGAACATTCAAAAATCATCGTCAGAAAAAAAGAAGAAAATGAATGTCGTACATTTCACTCGGATGTAAAACGAATCAAAAGTTTCTTTTCTTTCAAAACAAATCGCTGAAACAATGAATTACATTTACGGTTGCTTTAAAACAAGAATCCTTGACTTAACTGCTCAGCGCCTAACTCTCCAAGCGACCACGCTACCGGAACCCAGCCCTTTTGCGAGTAAAGCGGATGTTTTTTCTTTGGCTATAATAAATGTTTCACCAAACAAACAAAAAAGAAAAAAATCTCATCAACAGTTACTTTCAAATATTTATATATCAAGAGTTGCGATGCCCGGCTTCGCCCGGCCTAACTTGCGAATAAAAATTGTGTCAAGTGACATACATTCAACAATCAGGCTTAAATAAAAGAAAAAAAAAAAAAAAACACCACGCAAAATTACCCTTCCAAACAATGACGACAGCTTTAAAATACTTTTAAGAAATTAAAATGCGAAAAATGGATTTTAAAAGCGTAACCATGGAAACACGAAATAAAATAAGTTTAAGAAATTAAATGCAAAATAAGGAAAGAAACAATGGATTCAAAAAGCGTAACCGTGGAAACGCGAAAATAAAATGGTTGACAACCTGAATCAAAATGACATTTTTCGAATTTGACTTAAAAACGCTTGTAAATTTTTTTCCTTTGAAGAAAGAAGCTACATTTTTCGACCACAGGTCGAGAGAGATCTGGAGTAAAAAAATATCAGTTTTTCCTATGGTGTCAAAAAGAAAACTGTGGGACAATTCCTTCACTTTTTATTCATAGATATAATGAAGAAAGTAGTGCCTAAATTTCATTTAAGCTTACAAAAAGTCCGAGCTAAAAACGCAAATTACTTCCGCCGTAACTAAGTTAGAGCATTGAAAGAACTTGTTTAGAACGCGAAAAATTCTAAACTTTTTAACGATACATAATATTACTATGTGCAAGTAATTTTTCACTCCCATATTCGGGAATTTATGTGAAATTTGGGCCTAAATTGGTATAAAAAAAGAACTATTTATCGGATTTTTTTTCGAATTATAGCCCATGTTACTCAGTAAGAAAGCACCTTTCATATAGTGGAGGGAATTTTTCAAATAGGTGCAGTGTTTCCGGAGATTACCTCAAACGTATAAACGCACAAAAATCCGCCAATTTTAATTCTACTCTTTTGACTTAAAAACGTACTATCTGCAGCGCCATCTTTTGAAAAAAATTTGAACTAAAATTTGGAACCCGGAGGAGGGGGGATTAAGGTTCCCCCCCCCTCATATGAATTTTCTGCAAGAATTTGTTTTTAATCATTAACAGCTTTCCTGTTGCAAATTTTTGAAAACAGTCGGTCTATTTCAGGACATCCTGTAGATTTAGTATCACAAAACAGAAATTTTTAGTTTATCTTGTTCTTTTAGGATAAATGAAATAATTATTGATGTTTATTTCTGGTTTTTCGCTTGCTTAATAAAGTATTCCGCTCCATAAATTCCGGTAAAAAAAATTCTGCAAGTGGGCTTTTGCTTTGGAAAATTAAGCAAAAGTTTTGGGGCCACCCCGGAGAATTCGCAGTCCGGAATAACCGATTCCGGTTGATCGCGAGTCTACTGTGCAATTCGAATTCCTCGAAAAATGCAGGTGACAAAATTCAAGACTGGATGGAAAACACACATGGAGACGCCCCAACTATGTGACTAGTGGTGAGCATGTCTTTTGGGGAACTCGTAAAGGAACTAATTTTTAATTTCTAAAAAAAAATTATAAAGGTTATTTTTCAAAAAGATATATAGGATTCTTCCATACGACTGGAGCAACGGTTTGTCAAGCTTTTTTTGGATCCCGAACCGGTAACGTAAAGTAAAAACATTTAAAAAACCGCTGTTTTTTTTAAACTTTTTTTTTATATTTCTAATATTAAAAGAAAAATTTAAAAAAAGAAGAAGAAAAAAAAGACACCGAGGGAGTTAGCAGCAACGTTTGTCTATTCATTAATTTAAAAGTGCAATTATTTCTCTTTTTATCTATAAGTGAATAAACTTTTGAAAAAGAAATCACGGAATTGAACAATTACATCAAATAGACAAGCAAACTAGACAAGTTATTAAAAAAATGTGATAGGTGTGATACTTCAATGTTGTGAAACTTAAAATGCAAATTTATGGATTTCAGATCCAAAAGTATCGTATTAACGTCATGCAATTTCCTGTAGAAATTAAAAAAATTTATTTTTTCCTAAATCAAAAAATTATTTTTGAGCAGGCAGGTAAAATTCTAAGCATCGGTCTAAGTCTTCGTAGATCGGTGATCAGTTGTCGACAATCTTTTCAAAAAAGGGGGGGGAGGGCGGGGGTTGTGATCATAGAAGAATTTTTACGGGTGCTTTTTCTTTCAACTATGTACTGGGATTATTTATGATTTCATTTTTGGTTACTATGTTCAGTTTAGATTTACAAAAAACCAACTTATTTGGCGATACCAAACGCATTTAGGCCTTTTAAAGGAGTTTCTTTTATCATCAAAAGAGCAATAATGTTCCATTTCAATAAAAAATATAGTCAGCCAGCAAAGAAAAAAAAGGAACAAAATTTAAAAAAAAAATACATATATAAATGCTCTATTAATCCTCATATATATAACAGCCGATGATCGAGTAACGCGCGTGTTTCAACAATGAAACTCGCGCCACGGCAATTTAATTTGATAATATGTTTTGGCAATGTTTAACATGGAGGGAAATGCTTTATCGTGACAAGGCTTAACTCAATCCGGCAACTTGCCAGTTTTACTGTGTCATTTCAGGGGAATGAAGAAAGAATAAAAGGTCGACAATGAACTCTATTTACTGCAGTTTAGGGTTATTCCACCGGAGTTAGGGATACCATTTCAACTCTCAAAATTATCACCAAACATTTCCAACGATTCTTACCCAAATCCTTGCGGCAGGGTGTGCTAACAAGTATTTGAAGATTTGTCTTAGACACTCCATCGCGTGAACTTTATAAATATATTTAGTACCAGTAGTAAAAACATCTGGTGGAATCAAAACATGTTATAACAGCCTAACTTTATTTATTTTTTTTTTTTAACAATAATATAATTCCAAATAATTCCTCAAGTACCATATGATGCACGATTCTGTCATTGAAAATTTAAATATAGGATTCCAGAAGTAACAGTAATTCAACGTTGAAAGTTACAGGGTGTCCAGCAAAGGACTCCGTGGTTTCAAAATTAAATGTCTAGAAAACAAAGGACGATATTGGAATAAAATAAACGGTATGTTTATTGTGAAACCCATAAAAATCATATACAGGAACTTGCAAATTAGTTTTAAAAATTTCCAACAGGTGGCGCTGCACGCTGTAATTACAATAAAAGTCGCCATGAATGCTGCTGCGAAGAGGTTGGACGATAATTTGCAGCGTATATGTAAGCATATCTGAGAGACTAAACTGCTGCTGAAACAACTAACCTTCCTGCGAACAACCAGAATATCATGTCTCTTTCTCCCAGTGATCATTGATTTTGTGCATCGTAATATTATTTTATGTTGAAAAATAAAGATTTCTTAAAATACAGTAAAAGTTCAATTCTGTATGTAAGGAATGGTAATATATAGTTAAGAAATGGTTTGAAACCGATTGATAGGTGTTTACAAATACCAAAAATAACGAGATATGTTTACGAAAATTTCGTATACACACCCCTTTTCCACAACGCGGAATTTCGACTTACGCGAGGGGTCTTGGAACGGATCCCTCGCGTAAGTCGAGACTCGACTGTATCTAAACAATGAATACATATACTAAAAATTACTGCTTGTGCTAAATAATGTTTCATCAAAAGATATACAATGTAAAAAAAATAATTATGAAGTGAAACTTTTGACATTTTTGCTTTTTTAAAATAATTTCTAGTTTTAGTTTCTAAAAAAAAAAAAAAAAAAAACATCCCCCCCCCCCTCATCCCTGAATCGCCGCCACTGCTGGCAGGTGGCGGCTCTCGCAATACGAATACAATTTTGCACCTGTAATGACGAGGAATATCTTCATAAAAGAAAAAGGAGAAAAATTAACAGATATCATTAAATCTCGTTTTTCCCATCAATTAGTGCTTAGAAAAAGGGGGGGGGGGGTGGCTGTCATTGGCATTTGAACAGTATTACATTCAAAGATATTTTCCAGCTCGACATTGAATTCAGTTTTCCATTTCAGATAATACGCAACTGTTCAACCAGTTATTTTACACCTTAAACATAGTATAATAAGAATTTCATTTAAATCGATTCGTATACTTGGAATATAAGGCATTAACCTCGTGTCACCCAACTTCCTGCGGCTGAGGAGGTTGTGATAGCTGAATTTTGCTTAATTATTTTCTCATGTTTCTGCTTAAGAGGACTCAACGTACATTCTCCCGTTATTGTGCGGGAAGTACCGTAGTAATCGAGGGAGTTGCGAGAAAAAATAAAATTAAATAATTTTCACTGAACAAAGTGCCGATGGTAGTGTAACCCGTTCGCTCACTTACACTCAACAAGAGTTGTTAGGGTTAAATCTGTTTCCCATAAATAATTGTTCAAAAGAATAACTGCATGAAAATGCCTATGAAAACGCAATTTTTTATTCTATGTATGCACATTTTGACACATAATTGAGTTAGATACATATCAATTATGGGCATTGATTAATAATGAAGCATGTTTTACTTACTCAGTTTAAAATCAACAGCGTGAAATTAAAAATATATATATATATGTATATTAATTTGAATTTTTGGCATCTTGAATTCAAATTATGTTTTTCGCAACCACGAGCGTGTGTGTGTATGTAGGCGCATGTGTGTGGGTGTGTGTATGATGTATGTATGCATGTGTGTGATGTTGTGTATGCAGTGCTGTGCGTGTAGGAGTTTGTGTGTGTGTGTGTGTAGGCGTTTGTGTGTGTGTGTATGTAGGCATATGTGTTTGTGTCTCTGTGCAGGCATGAGTGTGTGTATGTGTGTAGGAGTGTGTGTATGTGTGTAGGAGTGTGTGTATGTGTAGGTGTGTGTGTGGTGGTGTGTGTGTGTGTGTGTAGGTGTGTGTATGTATGCGTGTGTGTGTAGGGGTAGGGGTGTGTGTGTATTTGTAGGTGTGTGCGTGTGTAGGTGTGTATGTGTATGCGTGTGTGTGTAGGATATGGATGCAACCTGGACACGGTTTTCGCAAGATGAGCAGCATCGTGAGGCGGCCGGTCGACGGTGATGCTGCAGAGGGTGTTGGCGGGAAAATAAAATCAGCGTAACGCCAAAAACAGTCAAATGAGAACAATAAGCAATTGTGATTGCTCAAAAAAAAGAATGTGTTTACTTCTGATTTGAGTTCGTCTTTGTTTTGGCGGATGGTTTAGTGATCCGACATGGATGCGAGAAGAAAACGCTTCACGCAAATATTAATATATGCCTGATTAACGCATGTCAATATTTGTTCATCTTAAGCAACTAGTCCCGTCATTTCTAGTTCTTAGGGGAGGGGATGGGGGCAAAGAGTACATGTGTCAGTGCGTATTATTTCTAAAACAACAAAAACCCCGCGCATATAAATGTTAATAATTTCTGAGAGATAGGAGGGTAGAGGTCCTCCCCCTTCCTTAAATTCCCGACCTGGGTATAACGTTGAAGCCTTGTCCATACTTGGAAAATACTGTTTGACCACGGATTGTATGTAATTTGGCAATCTGCCAAGTAAAGATGATTCCATCTGAATGAATCTAGCAGGGGAGAAGGGAAAATAACGATGGGATTTTGATGCATTTCATATTGCCACTAGTGCCTTAGTCATTTATTGCATTCTCAAAAATAAAATAAGGAGAAACAAAAATAGTTACCATGGAAACAACAAAAAGAAAAGAAAATATTTTCATTTCGTTCAGCAACGTAAAAGCAAAATCGTAAGCTCAAAAACTTTGTTGTGAATAAACAAATCAATTAGTTTTTACCGTGAGAATACAGATCGAATATGCTTTAGATTTAAAAAATGTTGCTGTGAGCAAATTTTCATGTTTACAAATCTAAGGCTAAATAATACAAAGGCAAAACTTAACATCAGAAACAAACCAACTAACATCCCTATAAACTAATAGATACGTCCATTTCCACCTATAAACCGGATATTAGCCTTTCCATGTAATCGATGGTCAGACAGTATCGCTATTTTGTAGTAAGTTACCGCCCTAAAGCCAGAGCAAAGGCAGAAATACTTAAAATACACCGTCAGCTCAGTTATTCCATCCGAGGATTGCAGTTTCGTGCTTTTTAGCACTCATCAGCCCGGAATTGGAATCACATGAGCTAGAGGCAAAAAAATCTCTTAAGGGAGCCAAGAGAGCACCATTGCTGCGGTCGCTCATCTGGTTTGCTAATTCTGCTTTAGCTCCCAGTTTGTTTGGCTCATGGTTTGGTAATTAGTATAGTTTGGTAATTCAGAAAGAAAAGAATATTGATAATAATAATAAACAAATAAGTTTTTCTCTCTCAGAAAAAATCGCTGTTTTAATTAGTGAATTTTTACTACGAAAATTGTATAAGAATGCAAACTCAATTTTTATTTAACACCCCCGCTAGTTAAAGTGCTACAAAAATGAGAAGAATACACGGCTAATTTAGATTTTATGGATATCTTGCTCAACCTCTTATATTTAAATTTAATTTATTTTTCATTGTTTATTTAATTACACTGACTCACGTAAACGATTACGAAACTCAACTTAGAACGAAAATAAGGCTTGTTTTCGTTTAATTTCACTTGTATACTACATTTTTGCATGAATCCTTGCATTACTTCTTGAGATATAGAGGTCACATAAAACGATAAAAATTATTCGGTGATTCATCCTTTTGGGATGATTGAAGCCAAAAATAAATGAGCAACTCGCCCTTTAAGATATACCTGTAGATCAAATTTTGTCTTAACCCTTGTACAGTAGACCCTCGTTTTACGCGGGGGTTATGTTCCACGGAAATGCTGCGTAAATCGAAACCGCGTAAATTGAGGCCTAATATTAGTGTCAAAATAGGGGTTAGGTTCCGTAGATAAAAAGATACTTCATTCTAGTGATGACTAATTGTATAATAAGTTTAATGTGTACTTATATCGATTTTTATGCATAATATGCATAAAGAAAACAAACTAACTTCGTGTTCTGTTTATGAAGAAGAGCTGGCTATGATAGTCTTTTGGTAGTCATTAAGAATTTTTCTCTAATTCTTTGCGGAGCATTAACTCATCCATGATCACTTGCGTCATTTCCTTGATAGAATCTTCCTTCACTAACAAATCAGAAAGATCATTTCTATTGTCTACGAATGGTTCAAAATTTTTAATGTGAGCGTTTTTGGTTGTGTGTCACCGGAGTCGGTATCCTCGTTGGTTTTGACCTCCTTTGTCACTCCTAAAAGCTCTTCTTCCAGTGAGTTCTGAACTGTGTGAGTTTAATCACTTTAGTTCTGGAAAAAGCTCTGGAACCAATCGCGTAAACTGTCTCCAAGGACCCAAGTTCGGTTATTAGCGCGCTAAAAGGCAGTTAGTTACGTGTAATCTGCAATCTTTAGGAGCATGGGTTTTGAAAGAGAGGAAAATGTTACCTGTTTGCATTGCCGCATCTGCGTAAAACCGAAGCTCATCCGCGTAAATTAAAATAAAGGTGTCAAATCTTCAACCACGTATAATCTAAACCGCGTAAAATAAACCCGCTTAAAACGAGAGTCTACTGTATTACTTTTTGAGATATGTCAGTCACAGATAATAAAAAAGAAAGGAAAAAAAAAACATTCGATTGCTCCACCGTCTGGTGTTATTGGCCCCAAATCTGTCCCCCTGCTGCTTCCTAACATTTTATTTGATTCCGTTCATCATTTTTTGAGCAATGACAGTCACGCATATCGATGAAAACGTTCAGTTACTCCACTATCTTGAACGAATTGACGGAAAAAAACACTCAGACCTAAATCATATATGGGTACTTGCGGGTATCTTTCGAATTCTTACGTAGGTTTTGACGTAGAATGGCCCCAAAAAATTGGTCACATACAAACGCACACTATTCTTGAAGAAAAGTTTAAATAATTTAGCGAACGTCAGAACTGAACGCTGTCAAACGCTTTACAGTTAGTAGATAGCGAGTCACAAGAAATAAGATAACGTAACGCTTGTATTCTATTTGTTTGATGAAAAACAGCCGAGAGTTGCGAATCAAAACGAAATAATTTTTTTAGAATTTATCAAGAAACTTAATTATTCCAGTCCCATTTTTAACGGAGACATTCATTAAAGGCAGTGATCATTTATTCGCAAATTTGGTGTTAAACAGAATTTTTGTACATTTGCACTTTTCTTACCAACTGATTGAGCGAATTTTGGATCTACGACATTTTGGACCGGCGACATTTTGGACCGGCGACATTTTGGACCGGCGACATTTTGGACAGGCGACATTTTGGCCAGGCGACATTTTGGACAGGCGACATTTTGGCCCGGCGACATTTTGGACAGGCGACATTTTGGACCGGCGACATTTCGGTGGCGACATTTTGACCCCAAACCCTTCACGTTGTATCAAGTTTCACAAACATGAGCGTTTACACGCATTACTTTAAGTGATCAATTAGAGTAAGGGTGCAGGTTTTTAGTATTTTAAGTCTCCTGTCAGAAGAATGCTTGAGTGCGTTGGCCATCATTTACGCTTTCGTTTGCTGAATATGTACTAAGAAATAAAACTTATTGAGTTAGGTGAAGGGTTGTATACTCAAAGCTTAATAATGTTCGTAATCAAAACATACAGGGCGTTCAGGAAAGGACTCCCTGATTTCAAAATTAAATATCTCGAAAACAAAGGCTGATATTGGAATAAAATAAACGGTTTTATTGTGAACCCATAAAAATGATGTTCAGAAACTTAGAAACTAACAACAAAAATAGGCAACAGGCGGCGCTGCACGCTGTAACTGCAATAGAAGTCCTCATAAATAGTGCTGCGAAGGGGTTAGGCGCTTCAGCAGTAGTTTTGCCTCTCAGAGATACTTACATGTATGCTAGAAATTATCGTCCAACTCTTCGCAGCACTATTTATGGGGACTTCTACTGCAATTACAGCAAGCAGCGTCCCACCCCCAAATACCGCAATATTCTCGCCAGAAGAGTGAGAACCCCTCAAAAAGAGAAAAATACTCCTGAGAACACGCCATCCTGTAAAAATTTCAATGGTTCAGTCTTCGGCATGCCCCCCCCCCTTTGTATGGGCACCCCTGAGAGTGTCCCAGTTTTTGAGATCAATTAATCAGTAATTTTAAAAAGCAATAAAATAGCCGAATTATTTTTAACATAACTTCAGGGGCGCCACCCCCTAACCTCCCATTTTTCATTCGACTCTCCCCCTTTTTTTGCTCTCCTCATCTCGTGACCGCCTCTGATACACACCAATAATCAGGGAGGCATACAGGGGGGAGGGTTATTACGCAAGTTGCGCCATCAAGATTGCGGGCGGGGGGGGGGGGGATTTTTAATTTTTTTATTTACACATTTATTTAAATTTATTAATTGCTAATTTTTTAATTTAAAGTATTTTATTTCATTTTATTTTAATTTCATTTATTAAATTATTTTGTGTGCATGTGTGTGTGTTTGCTATTGGTGTAGAACAGTTTTCTAACAAAAATAATAATAATTATTATTATAAATAAATAAATTAATTAATTAATTATTCAAAAACATTTTTTAAATGAATAAAATATAAAATAAGTTTAAAAATAAAAAGAAAGAAAATGGCAAACGGGTTGAGATTTTTTGGGGGGAGGGGGAATTGCTGTATGGGCCCTTGGGAAGGTGGGGGATGAGCGCCCCTGCCAATGGTAAAATTTTCAATCTTGAAAGAAATGCTTTACAAAATTATTACCAATGTTTAGCATAAAACCATAAAATACGCGTATATTGTACAGTAATCTTTTTTTGTTGGATTTTTTTTCTATCATCTACTCTCACTTTTTAGGTCTTCAAAAAAAAAAAAGATAGATGGATAGGGGGTGTTCATCCCCGCCCCCACTGAAAGTAAAAGAGGTCCCTTAAAACACACCCTATAACATTTTATGACCCAGTGCGTGTCATTAACCTCCCCCCCCCCATGAGGCGGCTCGTATGGGGGGACTCACTTTTCAAAATTAATGATTGATTGGAAAACAAAATGATTTCTTACACGGCGGATTAAATTTTTTTCAGATTAAAAATGCGAAAGAAAACAATTTTTTAAATCATTTCATAAAATGAAACTTTGAATTGTGAGGGAGTCCAGAGAGATGTCGCACCCCTCCCACTCCCACCCAAACAGCACGATAACTTCCCCCGAAGAATAAGAGCCCCCTAAAAAGGAGAAAAAACTGCTGAAAATAACCCCCTAAATATTTAAATGATGCAGTCTGCACCCCCTCCCGCCTCCGCCGTCGGGCTACTCGGCAACCCTGAGAGTGTCTACGGTCAGCATGCACCCCAATTTTTGAGGTAAATTAATCAGTACTGTAAAAGTCTTTACTAATAATAAAGCTGAAAGTATCTCTGTCTGGATCTGTGTGACGCACATAGCGCCTAGACCATTTGACTGATTTTCATGAAATTTGGCACAAAGTTAGTTTGTAGCATGAGGGTGTGCACCTCGAAGCGATTTTTCGAAAATTCGATTTTGTTCTTCTTCTATTCCAATTTTAAGAACATTTTCCCGAGCAAAATTATCATAAGATGGACGAGTAAATTACCAAGTTATCATAACGTGGAACCGTAACATGGAAAAGCCAATCGGCAAGAAATTCACCATACATTATTTGTAAATATACAGGCGAACCAAAAGATATTTTAATTTTTTACTAAGCTGTGCGGGTACCGCTAGTACAATAACATAGCACATATGTTTTTTAAAATAACCATTTCACATTGCCCCACATTCCCCTATTAAAATTTTCATTTTATTTTATAACAAAATGATGTTTGTTGTCGTCTAGTTTTGTTTCGTGATATAGCAAAATTTACATTTCATTTAATATATTTACAGTGGGTGACTTACCCTGAAGATGAAAATCACAGTCCGGGTCCAATACAGGCTGATTTTGCTACCGTTTTTCGATACTTTCACAAAAATCTTGTTTTAAAATCGGTACTTTATCGGTAATAAAATCAGTAGTTTCACAAAAAAATCGAAAATTTAACAAAAATTCGCATTTTAAAACATAAAATTTATTTCTCTATTTAAAACAAAATATACTCATAAAATAAAATTATAAGCAGATTTATATGAACAATCGCTTAAGTAGAAACCTTTTTGTGGTATTTTAAATAATTTTTAGCTGTTTCTCACCAAAGTGTATTTATGCAATATTATCGCAATTTTTAAACATCTGTTTTGAGGAACCGTTTTTCTCATAATTTCCTATATTGTACACAGTACATAGAGCATTAAGCTGAAATTACGATGTCATTCTTCGTACTTCTTGGGTTTTCAGCTCCCCCCCCCCCAAGAAAAAACGAAACCTGTTGAAAATAATACTATATGACACTTTTCAAACTAAAATTTCACAAAAACAATGCTGATAAAAAAAACTTTCACAAAAATAGAATGATGCAATACTTTCACAAAAATAGGTAGCGAGAAAAAATCCTGGATTGGCCCCTGATAGTGTTTCAGGATATTGTGACGTACAATTGTTATAAATTTTGGTGCCGGCGGGGGGGGGGGGGGGAATAGAGACACTACACGAAAATATCTTGACTTGCCATTCGTTACCTTGTGTTTGTCCGAAGCTGGAGACAATGAAAAAAAGCAGTGTTTACGAAAATGCGATATGACTGAAACTGAAGTCATTAATCTTATTATACAATAACATTGTACTAGTAAATGGGAAGTATTTGCTTCTAAAATGTAAGTTGCAAACAACATTTTTATTAATAGAGAATAAAAACTGAGCGCTTATTAATTACTTTGTTTGCGTGTTTTAAAAAAGCCCTATTTTTCCCCAAATGGAAAAATAATCGTAAGTTGTTAACTTATCGTTTTTATTTGTTTGTGGTCAGCAATCGACATTTCTTTTTTTTTAATCAAATTTGTGAAAGACAATATTTTTTTACGACCACGTTGTGCAAAAAGTGAAAACATGGAAGACTAATATAAACATTTCCACAGAAGGGCCCCTGAAACTTTTCTCCCCGCAATATCACCAGAGATCATCTAAAACTGTGTTCTAAAGACTAAAATTTCAAAATTTTCCCGGGGGAAGACCCCCGTAACCCCCTTATCTAATGAGGAAATTTTTAAGAGTACCTCCCCCCCCCCTCCAAAAAAAAAACATTCTATGGCTGCGCCACTGCCCCCTTCTCGCAAAATTTTCAAAGGTTGTCTTAATTTGCGTTTTTAGATCATCAAATTTCAGAAAAATTAGAGTATGAGAAGAAAAATTGTTTTTAATCTTTCTTTATTTCTTTTTTTTTTAAATAATCAGTCGAAGATGGTCCTGAAGTCCAACCCTTACTCTAACGTCAATAAACGTAAGAGCTATAATTTTGTTTTTAAGGCTTCAATTTCTACAAATTTCAGCTGAGCCCCCTATTCTCTACCTTTCAATGTTGCGTTTTAATGCAACAATTTAAAAAAATATCCGGGGGAACACCCCTGCCTTTCTATCAGATGGAAATTTATTTTCCAACGTGCCCCCCTCCAGAGTCAGAATCCCCCTGCCACCAGATTGAACGTTCGCAATTAACATTCTTCGAGTACTCTAACTCCTCACACTGAGCAAGGAACTGTGATTCAAATCCGTTTTGGTCATATATTACTGACCATAACAAAGTTGTAACGTTTTAGATATAAGTAAACTTGCACGGAGAAAAAAAAAACTGTTTACTTAAATTTAGACCGACTTTTTAGGTCTCCCAGTTAGTGCCATAACAAATTCGTTCAAAAAATATCAGTCAGATGAAGTTGATCACTTATTTAATGCATTCCGATGATTTTAGTGCTTTTCACGAAATTATTTTTTCCCCGATAATAGTTTCTGATATATTTGATAGATGGCAGGACAAACAGACCATGTTTAGAGACACTGCCTTCTTTACGAGAGTGTTTAGAGATCCTGCCATTGAGATGTATAGTAACCCTGGAGTGCGGATCGGGTCGAATCGGATTGGGGTAGAGTGTAACTTTCGAATCTCGCCAATGTTTCCCTCGTTAGGCCTAGGAAATGGTCTTAGCATTGGAGTCTACGAGGACGCTCGCAAGCTTTGAAAAATATTTAAAAATAACGCATTTGCTTTTTGTTATCAAATGACCGGTTTTTGACTACATCACGTTATTGGTCTGCTGAATATATTTATCATTAAACAGAATAATTCTTTACTTTTATTTAGTATAAGAATAAAAATTTGGCTACTTTTCGGCAGCCATTTTTGTCAAGACTCGGGGTGACGTAAGATGACGTAGAAGGAGAGGGAGGGATCTTCCATCGCTCGGAGATACGTTTTTCTTTCGCTTCGTTTTTTGTTTGTTTCGCTTAATAAGAGTAAGAATAAACAGATAATTTGTTGATTAAAATTTTAATTGTATAATTAAAAATGTTAGTATTTTTCATCGAGAACGTAGGATTATTTAATACAGTACTTCTTAAACAAATGCAGCTTTATTTCAACTGGTCCAGTGGTCGAAATTCGACCATATTCATAAATGAATATTTAAGAAAACTTGAATGAATTTAACTATTTCTAGCATTTTTATTTCTACTCTTACTCATGTTTACTGCATATATGAAAACATACAATTTTTATACGGACAAAAAATACCACAGTAATAATTTATTCCAATTTTGCTTTTTATCTGTTAATCTCAAAATAAATGGATGATAGGGGATATTTCGGTAATGGGGTCGTTTCCGAAATTTTCGAAGTATTTTTTACTGAAAAAGGATGCTTAAAAACGAAGGTTTTAACTATTTTTTTTAAATAATTTTAAAATTTTTAATATTTTTTAACAACTATTTTAATCGGTGCGCAGATTGAAATTAATTTTTTTGGCATCAAAAGCGATAAAATGCCACTCACTGATGCCATTAGAAAACAATGCAAATTATCATAACCCGAAAATGCTGTTGAGAGCAAACCGTAAATATTTAGCGCGGCAATGGAGTCGCGCGCCAAAGTACATCACTTGTAGCGTCATAAAGACCACGCCTTATTTCCAAAATCGGACATTCAAAAAAGTTCTTAAAAAACAACTTTTGAGAAAATAAAAGTTTTTTCTGGCTCAACATTTTTTTTTTCTTATTCTATCTATTTCAGCGTCTAAAAGTAGCACTTTTGATTGAAGGAAACAACCCCATTGAGAAATTGATGTGGTCGACAAATTGCTGGCTTGAATAATTTTATTTTGGATATCATGTTGCTTTGTGCGAACCCTATGCAAATAAATATTTCCCTACTCTTTGTTTACGTATGCAAAGGAAAAACATTTTTCGCCCTTGCATTGGAAAAAAACATGGCCTCAATGTATAAAAATCACCAATTATCCGATTTTCGAAATCTTCCGGAAGCGCAATTTTAATTCGCTTGTTCATTATCATTACGTGGAACCGCGGTACAAAGATGCGCAAAAAAAAGCATCATTTGTGACGTCATAAAGACCACGCCTTGTTTGAAGAACCGGACATTTAAAAAAAATGATTAAAACATAACTGTTGGGAAAATAAAAGTATTTGCTGAGTCCATGTTTTTTTGTTTTGCTAATTCTAGCAATTTCAGTGACAAAAAGTACTACTTTTGACTGAAGGAAACAACCCCATTGTCGAAATCTTCCCGAATGAAATGATCCTGCAAAACTCAGATAATACGTAAAACTTCTGCATGAACAATGCTTCTTTCAATAAGTGTAATACTATTGAGTAAGTTGCCTTGACCTCTGTCGTTAGAATTAGTAAATTCCAAACAGTCAAATGAACGAATCCTACTTGCTACATTAAAAATTGTCCATTCAAAAACACTGGACGTCGCAATAATAGCGTAATTTTTTAAAAAATCGTGTTTGTGATTTGTTTGCGGTTTAGGGGAAAATTGACAAATGAACTTTTAGAAAATTTTGATATTTTTCCCCTTTGTCGCAAAGTTTCACTATAACCCCTCGTCCTTTTGCCACGTATCACACTGTTTTTCATAAACGTTCTTATCAAAAAAAAAAAAAAAAAAGAAAAAGAAAGCTTGATGTCCCATTCTCCCCATTGTATGTTCCTCTTGTCATTTATTTCCTCCGCTTCGTCCCGAACGGTTACAATTTGATGAACCCCACCTTAAAGAGGAACTTCATTCGTAGTTAGTTCCTTGCAAATAGACATTTCGGTACTCGTTTTTTACAAATGCAAAAGAAAAATATTTCTCGTCCAGGCATGGCTTATCCATCGTGCCAAAATGGATAGAAAAAAAAAGTTTGCCAATTTCCATTATGGAAGTCGTTCTGAATGAAATAATGCCGCAAAACTCCCTTAATACTTAAAACTTCTGCACAAAGAATATTTTTTGTGAAAGTAGGCATGATCTTGCTGTTAAATATAAAATTTCCAATAGTCAAATGAAAGAACTTTACTCACGGCAACATGTAATTGTCCATGCGAAAGCACTGAACGTCGTAATAATACGCCAATTTTATCAAAAGTTTCACCTTGAGATCTGTTTGTGGTGATAGCAAATGCAGGTATTATTGGGAGATGGAACTGAAAGCCGTCCCTTACTGCGTAAAATAATTTATTTAAATATTAAAATCGCGAAAACATAATCAAAATGAAAATATTTTAAACGCCCGTAGTTACCCGAAAGCCGCAATAATAAAAACAAATGATAGTATTTCATTTCTTTATGCTCAAGCGAGAATTGGCAACACCACAATATTATCCAGCAATTTGTTCACGCTAACTATGTCGCGTGAAAAAGCAAATAAAAATGAATTGTAACTAACTTTTAACTGCTTCTAGCGCTTTTTCTAACGCTTCTAGCGGGTTGACGTTTGTGCTCGGTAAAACCGGGAGAAACGTGTTTCAAAGTATTTTTCACGAGCTTTCCAACCATACCAAGCTCGAAGCATTAAAATGCATTTTTCGTGTAGAAAAAGCGGTTTAAAAAATGAATTGAAACTTAATGTTTCACGCTTCCAACAATGAATTTCAACAATGGAAAAGAGATAAAATTAAACATTTTGAGTATCACTAACTAAAAAACGCTTATAACTTTTTTCTAGTGGATTTAGGTTGTTGGACCTTGGGCGCCCTGACAATTTTTTCGTTAGGAGTGTTTCTTAAATACCTTTCCAACCATATCAAATTCGAAAAAAATGGACCATCCGTTCGCGTAGAAAGAGCAATTTAGGACGAAAATGCGTTTTTTATTAATATCTCCGTTAAGTAGCGTTCGATTTCAAAATTTTTTATTGATGACACTAAAACTCGACAATAGCTACCGAACAAAAAAAGAATGAAGGAAATCGGTTGACAAACAGAGGAGAAATCGGTACCGAAAGAAAACGGCTTGCCTATTAATATATAAAGATTTATTAACTATTTACCTACTGTAAAAACACTTACACGAATCGTAATTTTTGAGAAAATGAACGTATTGGTGACTTTGCGAGATAAAAAATTTAGTGAATTGTATGTGAATAGAATATAAAGTTTAATTATTGCGTGTGGCTTAAATTTTTGCGATAATAATGAGCTCGCGAAAATTAAAGTAAAACGAAAACAAGTGTTTTTACATTCACAGTATTGTTTTTGTATGTTTCTCTCTTTATCTCTTTTCTACAAGGAAGTTTTAGGTTTTCTTTCTCAAGTATTTTTAGCACATTTTTTTTTTTTTTTTTTTTTTTTGTAAGTATTGTGTTATCGTCCTAAAATTTATTTAAAAAAACGAAAATTTTCAGAAACATTTAAAAGAAAAAAAAAGGCTTTTAGATAAAATTATGAGGTATACACTAATTTTTGAATCACAGATTTTTTTTTTCGATCGTCAGAAAAGAGTTTATTGAAGAAAAAAACTTATCAATTTTTCTTTTACACAATTCCGAGTTTTTTTTTTTTACAGATTTGTGACATATCGCATTATATTTTCATCTTTTTGGGAACTATTTCTTTTGCAATGTAAAGAAATAGTTGGAAAAAATTAAAAGAAATTATGTTTAAACTCCCAACTTATTTCAAAATCATAAACACTTAGAAAGTTTAACAACAAAGTTATCTAAGAATAACAAAAATCTAAAATTTTTTATTCTCATAAAAGATTAGCACTTTCTTCTTCATTTTCTTCTGCTTTATTCTATACAGAATTGGCATTTAAAGGCTGTGGAAACTAAACTTTTTAAAACTAACAGGAATTTAGAAATTAAGAAGTACTTTCAAAAAGCAGTCGTATAGCCTAAAGTCACAATGTGACGGTACTTTCCAATATGGAATATCTACGTATTTTTCTTAGATTCATTAGACATCTACAAAGAATGTCGGAACTATATAGGGCCGGATCTGCCACATATACCACATTGATCAATCTAACAGTTTTTGAAAACCATGGAAATGTAGTGCATGGTATAACATAAGATAAATAAATATCTTTGTGCTGAAAAGTAAAGTAAGAAGTAACAACGTCAGAAAGCACAAATTGAAGATTACTGCAGACACGTGTTTCGGCGTTACAAGAATGCAAAAAAAAAATGATCATCAATGCAAAAAAAATGATCTTATGGATGAAAAGACATCCGACAAAAGCTTTTCTCTGACGTCTTTTCATCCATAAGCCTTATCATCCATTTTAATCCTAAGTTTTTATTCATGCATGCGATTCGTGACGAGGGAAAGATCACTGATTTAAAAATTTTATCTGTTGCCAGTTTCTGTTAAATAAACAAAATACTTCTTATTTATTTCAGCAAGAAAGACTTTGAAAAAGATTTAAAATTTTCCCTTGATCCTACTTTTGGGGGTATCAATACTTGGTAGTTTATTGTAAAAAAGCAGTCGAAAACTTTGTACTATGGAATGAGTAAAAATGACAACAACGTGCATAAAGTACAAATAAAGTAGCAAAATAGAGTTATAAACTCGGAAAACAGCTGTTTCGGGGCTGTCATATACAAGCCCCTTCATCAGTGCAAAAAAGAAGAACGAAAAGTCCACACAATGTAGACCGAACGATAAATGAACAAGAAATGGAGGGAAGCAAAGTAAATAGACATGGAAACCGGAAACACATGCGTCACAGAACAGCAACTACACTGTAAAAAAAAATGTAAATTTTGAAGAAGTTATCCGTATTTTTTACAGAAAAAAACTGTTCGTAATAAAATACAGGATTTCTCTGTTTTTTTAAATCTGTAACCGGTTATACTTTGTTTTTCTTCGAATCTTCGAAATTTGGCCCGCGTGTTTGGATTTTGGTTATCGTGCTCGAGTTTTTGATCTTATATTTATTTAAAGCGAGTAAGTTTAAATCGTTTGCAACTTCCATTTCATTGCATCCTAATCAATATTATACTATTATGTTTTTTTGTCATCTGTTACAGAGGCATATTCGGAAATTTACCTTTGTATACATGTATTTCGTAGTAGTATAGTAAATATTGAAATGGATTTATGAAAGTATAGTTTCATTTTTTAATCTTCATAAAATAATAAATCAGCTTGAATAAATAATAAAAATACGGAAGATTTCTGTAATATAAACGGAAGAAAACTGGCGTCCTGGCTGACAGTTTTTTTCTGTAAATTTTACGGATTTTTTTTACAGTGTACACATATAGTGCGGAAAAACGTCACAAACAGAAAAAAGTTTTTTAAAGATTTCCAAACACTGGGGAAAGGGGAAGTACTCGACAAATCATTAACTATTGAAGCAGAATTTTTCCAAATGCAATAGGATTCCCAAAAATCTAAATCATAAATCGAGGAACACCAATAAATAACCTTGGCAGAAGAAAAATCGGAAATAAGATTGAAAGACCAACAGTGTGGTGCAATCGAGGAACGTTTTAAATCTTGCTTCTTGATCTTGAAAATTATGTCAAAAAAAAAAAAGTCCTGAAAAAAATATAAATTAAATCAAACCGCACATGATTTGTAATTATGAAGGCGAAAATTTCGCTCTTAAATAAGTGCTAAAAACAACCATCGTCATGGTAATCTTAAAAATCAGAACGACATCAAACTTGGGAAATAAGTGACGATAGTACGCAATTCGTCATTGCTCAAAAAAAAAATGTATTTTATTTTACATGTGTTCGGACTGACCCATTGATAGCAATTGAAAGAACACATTTTTCCTGCTTACAAAAAAATTCGTTTGGGACTTTTGATTCATATTGAACTGAAGGTATAAATAACCTTTCTGAAGTAAGTTTTAAGAACAATTCTAAGCCTTTATTTACGCGATCGGTAACGATTTCAATATTGGCACACAATAGTAGAAAGCTTAATCATTTAATAAGAATTTTAAATGATTAATTACTGTGTTATACACTTATGTTATAGATAAACATAGTAGATAAGTGTTATACACTTATCTACTGTGAATTTCTTTGAATAAACACAAAAAACACTTGTAATTGATTTTAGTAAGGGATTTTCAATTTTCTCTCATGATTCTGCTTTTACGACCAGCAAAACTCAGTAGTTGTGATTATCTTTCTTTTTGATTGTTTTCTCATTTCTTGTAAAAAATATTTATATTTGAGTTTAATGCGCGCTTTCTCCCTCGAGATTCATCTGAAAATGAGCTGAGGCAATCAAGGTCGCGATTATTTTAATTTTTTAATTTAATATAAGTTTTTGTACTACTAACTACTGTAATATATTTCACGTAAATTATAAGTGTTCAAGTCCACCCTTTATGCTTTTACAACAGGATACGGTACACAACACAACAATACTTCATTTCAGTTTCAATTGCATCAATTATTTCCTTTCAAGAGAAAAGCAAAACTGCCAGTCCCCCCAAAAAGCGCAGCTATTGCATCACTTGTTGTATCCAATGAGATCAGCGATCGCATCCTCGTTAACACGCCCTCCAGTGCATCAGCAAGAACAGTAACGCCAGCGAAACAAGGATAATCTTACAAATCTAGTCTTCCGCTCAACCCCGTTCTCCTGCCAAGCGAGCTCAAGTTTCCACTACACTGGTGTGCAAAAATTAAGGACGAGACGGTTTTTTCAATATAACTTTGTACAAAAGCTTTCCAAATCAACACATTTAATACCGTAAGATCCCCAATACGTAAGGACATGTGTAATGTAAGCAACACTTACTAAAAGAGAAATCAGAGGGATAAAAAGAAGCTTTATTGAAAAAGTAGCATGGAGCACAATGCGACTCAAGGCCGAAACATCCCTGTGATGGGTGTCCAGCAAGAAACATCCGGTCTTTAGTAGGGGATATGATCTCCCCCGACTGCTAGGCAGGTTTCACAGCGTCTGCCCATGCCGAGAATGAGGGTGCCAATGAGTTGTTGAGGCATTGCTGCCCATTCGTTTTGCAGCGCCAACCGAAGCTCCCGAATCGTTACTGGTGATAAGGTACGAGCTGCCAAGCAGCTGCCTAGAAAATCCCATACATGCTCGATGGGATTGAGATTCGGAGATCGTGCCGGCCATTCCATACGTTCAATATCCTCACTCTCTAAGAGCTGTTCGGCAGCTAGTGTGCGATGACATGTTGCATTGTCGTCCATGGAAAGGAACTGCGGACCCATAGCGCCTCTAAAAAGACGCACATATGGAAGAAGAATCTCGTTACAATGACGGGTCCCGTTGACTGAACCTGCGTCGAAGATGTGAAGGTCTGTACGACTACCAAGCATGATGCCTCCCCAAACCAGAACACCGCGACCTCCATACCTGTCCCTTTCAATGATGTTTGAGGGATGATTGCGGCTTCCCCGCTCTCTCCAGATGAGTATGCAATGAGAATCGCTACTCAGACTGAATCTGCTCTCATCAGTAAAGAGTACTCGTCCCCATTCATTGTCTCTCCAATTCCGTTGTTCCTGGCACCACAGAGAACGCCTTCTCCGATGGGCAGGCGTTTTAGGTACACACCGTATAGGGCATCGTGCAAACAGACCACCACCGTGCAGTCTTCTGGCCACGGTAAAACACGATATCGGTCGTTCAGTCGCCTGTGTCGTGTGTCTAGCGATTTCTCCCGCCTGTTTCTTCTGGCCTGTAAGACAATATACCGGTCATCTGCGGGTGTGGTTCCTCGTGGACGACCACTACTGAACCCCCGGATAGCTGTTCCTGTAGTTTGAAATTGTCTCCAAAGTCGTGAAACGATGCTGTGAGCAATTTCGAACTCTGCAGCAACACTTGTCACACTGCGACCTTCCTCCAACTTCCCAATGATTCGACCTCGGGTAAAAACATCCAGATGTCGTCTAACAGATTGATTATTCACCATTTCTCGCTGAGGCAGCAACTCGGTGTGATTTTAACTGCTATACGGCTATGCCAGAAATACTGATCTTACACCGACAACATGCTTTATACTACTCAGACACTCCCCCATTACATCTGCCTGCATATCTGCGCATGTGCTACCGTACATCGCCTTACTTAATCTCCTGATTGGTCTTTCTGTCCGCTCTGCCTCTTCGTTCAGCTGATATGCTAATGTTTCGACTTCGTCCTTAATTTTTGCACACCAGTGTATTGTAGCTTCTCTCCAGAATACTATAAAGAGCTCAATGGATCCTGCATACGGAGAGATTGGACAACGGCTCGCCACTCTCCGCTATGTTGTGTCCACGCGTTTTCAGCTCGAAATGCTGCGCTGTGTGAATTTCTAGCCTTCCCACGGAATATAGGAGATGAAATCATTGAAGATCAGACTGATTTTTTTTCTCCTCGTATTTTTATTAAATGGAGTGAGCACCAAGTCTGGCAATCCGTCGCCAATCGTTTCGCATCGTCAAAGCGCTTGCAAAGAATTTTTTTTTTTTTTTTTTCAAAAATTCGATCACAAAGACAGAAAACAAACAGATATTTGTGTCATTATTCGTTTCATAATATCATAACTAGCTTCCAATTTTTCGATACAATGTAGAGTGATATTTGGGGCAGAAGATGCATTACGGTGCTACGATAGTCCATTTCATGACATAAGATCACCGCCGTTCCGAATTTGTCCAATCTCTCCGTATTTAGGATATCTAAGCATGTTGACTGCCGTTGTGCTGTAAGCTTAGCAACAACAATGCCATAAGTAATTAAGTACACTCTGTGATAAAACATGCCTAAAAAATGCTTCTGACATAATTCCTGCTGAATCTTTTGTAAAACACTCCCTGGATCAAAATATGACCACTACCGTTTTTCACCACTATTTGGAAATGGCGCCCACAAGTTTTTTTTTTCTTTTTTTTTAAGTTTTCATCTGTTTCATAGCCATTATATTTATTTGGAGCGGGAAGGTAGCGCTATACAGTGGACGCCGGTTAATTGAATCAGTGGTTTTGAATCAACCACGTTAATGAATCAAATTGTCAAAAACAGAACAGAATCCAGCTTTATTGAATTATACGCTTTATTGAATCAACCACTATATGGAATCAAAGCTGTTTAGAACAAACGCGATTAATATAAGCGGCAACCACTGTATGTACCGTGAACTCACTTCTGAAGAGCTAAACTGGTGCAAAGTTCAAATGCCTGAACATTTAGATTCAGTCGGGAGACTTATTGAGGTATTCCCCCTATAATTTTTAAAAAATCACCAAAACCATTTCTTTTTTTTTTTCTGGCAGTTTGTTTTAGAAATTTTTCACTCATTTTTCGGCATAATACCACAATAAAAAACTCCTATGATCTCCATGTGTGAAACAAAATTTTCCGCATGCTTTAGCATGATATTTCCCTCGTTGAAACCGATTTCAGTTCTCCTTAGAGTTACTTATGGTTGACATTTTTAATAACTTATTCATCAATAGCTGGAGATGAAGTGTTTTTACATTTTTGCAAAGAAAAAAGTACTAAAGACAAGGAAGTTCTATTTTCTAAGGGGGGCGGGATTTGAGCTCCCTATTTGCCCCCTATATGAGCGCCCATGATTTTCTTCTCCGTTATGTTTATGTCATTAAAAAAAATCGGCGCTTTCTTCCAGCAGATGGAGCTGTTTTACATTTTGAGCCTATATGAGTTCTTTGGTTTCATTACCAAAATTATTATTTCCAAAAAAAAAAAAAAAAAGTTTCAACGCATCCGGTCTTTATTTTCTCCTCTCATTTACTGTCAAGAATGTTGTTTTTGTTTCGCCCAACATACTTGCGATGCATTTTCAACTTCTACTATACTATTCTTCCTTCACAGGTAGCGTCACCTTAAAAATTAAACTCGACACCTTTAAGAGATATTTTGGTATTATTTAATATTCACAGTACGCACACGGCTTCGCCCGTAGTAGAAAAGAGAAAGGTCATTTGGTTCGCCTGTATATTTACAAATTATACATGGTGAATTTCTCGCCAATTTTCTATGTTCATTTGCTCGCCCATGTCATGGTAATATGCTCTCCCACGTTATGGTAATTTGTTAGTCCACGCTATGGTAATTTGTTCGTCCACGGAATAATAATTTGCAAGGTAAAATGTTCTTAAAACTGGAATAGAAAAGGAAAAATAATTGAAGTTCCGAAAAATCGCTTCGAGGTGCTCACTTTTGCGCTACGAACTAATTTTGGGCCAAATTTCATGAAAATAGGCTAACAGTCTAGACGCTATGAGCGAAACAGACATCCAGAGATCTAGAGCCTTATCCCTGGCTATAGGTTGATACCTTACGGAGCATACCATAGGGAGAGTTCTCAAACTCTATCTCCGCGAAGACTCAGTAAAATTAGTGTCTCCCCAGTTTCACCGACATTTTCAAGTAAGAACCTGGGTCCCCTCTATAACAGAATCCTGACTAAGCAACTCCAAACTGGTGACAAAAAAACAGGGGTTCCAGGCCAAAAGTGATCATTAAAAAGGATTCCACAAATAAAAGAAATTAAGAAACGCTGTTCTAAACAATTGGCAGCACAGTGGTCAACAGTTACAGGTGTTTCATTGTGTGCTTCATCAATTCGAAGACGTCTACTGCAGCGTGGGCTGCGCGCAAGGATTCCTTTATACAGGATTCCTCTCACGCAAAACCATCGCCGCCTGCGGCTACTATGGGCATGTGCATGGGAGCTGGCGTGCTGATTGGCAGCAGGTCATCTTTTCTGACGAATCCCGCTTCAATTTGTGGCACCATGATGGCCGAATTCGTGTCAGGCGCTATACCGGTGAACGCAATCTCTATAACTGCCGGAGTGCTTGATGCTTGCACTGCGTATTCTAAACGGTATATCTTGTTGGCGTTATGATTTTGCAGTTGCGTATGTATTTTTTACTTTTTGCTCGCACTTTATAAAAGTGTAATCGTTGTTTCATTTATTTTTTTTAAATCCTTTCTCCCATTTTTAATCATACATGTATTTACATTTCAGTTCGGTTAAAAAAAAAAAAAAAAACTACTTCGTCATTTTGCATCTCATTTTCCGTTTTTATAAGAGAAGACATTCTTTTTTGAAGAAATTAAACCAAACAGTAGTGTTTTGCGTCAGTTCAAAGAGTAAAATAAATGTCTTTACGCAGAGGCGTAACCCGAATTTCGGGGGGGGGGGGGGTTACGTCTTTTATATATATATATATATATATATATATATATATATATATATATATATATATATATATATATATATATATATATATATATATATATATATGTGTGTGTGTGTGTGTGCGTGTGTGTGTGTGTGTGTGTTTGTGTGTGTAAACTTTTTTTAGTATTAAAAAAACAAGATGGAGGTGAATCTTACATACTTTGGAATGGAGTGCCCAAAGTCCGATACTTGTGTCAAACAAAACAAAAGTAAAGATTTTTTTTTTTTTAATTTTTTTTAATGTTATGGAAAATTCAACTTTTTTTCTTTTCCCTCCATTTAATTTAAAGTGAAATTTTTTAGCAACGTCTTGTCAAAACCAGTCTATACAAATCAGGGAGAAATCAAATATCTGATGATCGTGTTCCGTTCATTTCAGTGCGACTGCTTAATTTAGAGGCTAACAAACAAAACTTGACATCTACAAAAGCTGGCATCCCTGAAAACTAATAGATACTTCCATATCCGCCTGTAAACTGGATGTTTGGCTTTCAATCTCATCGGTGGTCAGATTATAAAGACTATTTTTACTGGCTTTCAATCTCATCGGTGGTCAGACTATAAAGACTATTTTTACTAACTTTGTTTGCACTAAAAGTATGATTCATACTTTCATAATGAAATAAAATAAAAAAAGACTTCTTGAATTATAACCCAAAAAAAAAAAAAATGAAATTGCTTTTCATATCGTTATATTTATATGTTCGTTTTTATGTATTTACATTTGTGCTAATCCTAAAGTAGTTAATAAAATTTGAATTAAAAAAAATTCGGGAAGAAATATAGACGGTAGAACGTGATTCGCTAAAAGCTGCGTACCATCTGTTCTCCTTTCAAGTTTTTATTTTTAATTTTATTAGCTGCTTTAGAATTTACATAAATATCTATTTGAGAGAGCAACAGCAATTTTCGAGTGTTATAAACAGAAGTCTTTTTTATTTTCTGTTTTTTAATGCGAACCAAGCTAACAGAAATAATCTAGATTCATTTCGTCATTTCGTTTTTAAACATTTTATTCATGTAATGCTATGCAGTTTTTCTTTTGAATTAAAATAAAATTACCTTTAGAAGGGTCCGATAGGACTAATGCTGCTTTGCAGACTGTAAATCATTTTCTTCAGACGACGTTAACTTTCTCTTTTTAGAGCAATCCTTTTCGTCATTTTCATTTTTTTCTTTGGGTTTAAAAAAGCTTGTTATCGGTTTTGCTCACTTCATTATGCAGCAACTTTCACTTAGAATGTACTATTCTAAACAGACTGTATGTTTCCAAAAGAATATGCAGTTAATACTGGTTGAAAAATCAATGTGATTGCAATGGATACTCTGGTTAGCAAAGGTAGTTTTGACTATGCCCTATGACACACACGAAACCAGACCAACAAAAACCTCTATCGTCTCGAATTCCGGTTATGCTATCATTTTCAGGTTCGAAGCCCAGTGATCTTTAAAGCAGCATACAAAAACATTTTCTTCAATCCAGAAACAGAGGAATTGTCTTCAAGAGCTGAGGAGGCAGTGGAAAAAACTGAGAAATGCGTTCCATGAATAGGCCTTCTAAGAAGATTAAGAAAAGGACAGTCGTTTCGCGCACTTTCTTGGAAGAAGAGTAAAGGGGTGAAATTCAGAGGTTTGACTTGTAAGATGAACTTTTCAAGTTCATGGTTAAACGTCATTCAAGTTAAAAGCCATTTCGCTGTTATCTGGATTAGTACTGTTCTTTGGTTGCTCTCTTTCTTAAAATTGTGATTTCTTAGAAAATCGAAATGTTAAGAGTGAAAAGAAAGTATAAGTTTTTTTCAAGTGATGAAAAAAGGAAAATCGTAGAATATCAGCCAAGTTAGATTTGCAGCAGTTGCCAACCTCAAGAGGATAAATAATGAAACAAAAAAAAAAAAAAATCAGGGACCAAAAACCAATAAAAGACTTTTTCTTGAAAAAGATATGCTTAAAGTTTCTTTTACTGTCAAAATGATTCCTTAAACTCGCAATAAAGCACTTAATAATGTAATAAAGGAATAAATACCTAACAAAACTAATACAGAGGAATTTTAATCAAGAGCCCATATTGTCTTTAGTATCGGTTTCAAATTTTCACCATCATATTCCAAATTTCTATAAAGTTTCTTAAAGAGGTTTGGAGATACGGGGGCTTTATCTCGATTTTTTTTCTTTCGTGTGAAATTCAAACTATACAGATTCGACTGTATGCAATATTCCCACTGCGCCGCTCATAAAATTAAACAAATTTAACAATTTGCAGAATCTATGACAAAGAAAGGCTGCATATACGTGGATGTAACAAATCAATCTCATTTCTAAAGCGAAGGGTCAAATTTCACTCAATTATCAGAAAATTGTCGCAGCAGAGGGAGGCGTCTTTATACTTGAGGGTCACTCATAGAGCAGATTTTCAATGGCATTGGGGGGGGGGGGGGGAGCGAAGTGAATTTTTGACATTTGTTACTCAGAAAAAAGTCGTTTTGATTTTTTTCTTCTTTTTTTTTTCTTCTCTTTTCTTTCTCTCTCTCTTTTTTTTCCTTTTTTTTTTGAGACAAACGTTTCGGGGGGGGGGGGTTTGTCCCCAAACCCCCCCCTTAGCTACACCCCTGTTTTTACGCAATGATCATCCTAACTTCCGTTTTAAATCTTTATATTACAATTCGAAGGAAAAATTTGGGGAAATTCTGAGACATCTGACAGGTTCGAGCTCAATTTTTATAATTGAATTAAAAATATTATATTCTTGCAATGATCGGTTCTTTCAATGTTTTTCATCATAATAGCTAAAATTTAAATTTAAAAAAAAAAATTGATGGAGTTTATGCTTCGATTTTTCAAAATTAATTTTGAACTACAATACAACGTACACGGCAAGTTGCAAGTTACGGACATTGTGAATGCAAGTTGCATTCACAATGTCCAATATAATTTCAATATTTCTAAGTTTTTTTTTTTTATAAAAATAGCATGAATTTTACGATTTCAAAAAAGAAAGAAAAAAGATCTTCAAGAACGACACCTCTGCTTTTCGACAGAATGAAACGTAACTCAAATCACTAAAAATCTGTTCATGGACAAGTACATTCAGAATATATCTTATCACGTAGAAAAAGCATCATATCGACTACCCTTACAAATATCTCTTGAACTGCAAAAAGACCACTAAAGGGAATTTTGCGGAACTGGTTCATTGCTTAAATGGTAACCCTCACATATATAATAGCCGATGATCAAGTAACCCGCGTGCTTCAACAATGAAACTCGCGCCACGGCATGATAATTTGATAATATGTTTTAGTAACGTTTGACATGCAAGGAAACGCTTTATTGTGGCTTGGCTGAACTCGATCCGTTAACTTAATTGTTTTACTGGTAAGACAGTACTGGTAAGTCATTTCAGGGGAATGGGGAGTCAAAAAAGTAGTTGAAAATTAACGCTATCCACTGGAGTTGAGGTTAATCCACTGGAGTTAGGGTTAAAATTTCAAATATCAAAATATCACCAAACAGGCAATGGCTTCGTTCAAATTTTGAAGCAATTTCCACCCTTCATACCTTGACGGGTGACTTTCTAGTAATAATGATAATAAAGGCAATAAAAAAGTTACAGTAACATCGTCCTCCAGTGGACATCAAACAGTGATCGAAACGGGTAGACCGGGTGATGTATACACACTTAAGAATTAGATAGCAATCTACGGTAAAACCAACCCTTCTTCGGTAATAGTTTCTTACGTATGCGAAAGATGGCAGAAATGTATTTTTCAAATGCCGGGTCGATTGAGCATTAGGTCATTAAGTCACGGGCTCTCCAATATCTCTCCGCAACACAAGTAAAGTTAGTTAGTGAGGAGCAATCGTCCAGATGAGCAGCGTCCATGACTTGCCCAGTTACAAGAAGTCAAGAAGTACAGGTTGGAGAATCCATCAGGTAGACACGGTACAAATGGGCATTGAGACAATCGTGTACCGTTAAAGGTCTGAAAACGGATGCAAGAGCAGTTCGAGGGAACTTCGAGATAAAGTGGGACGTCTCGCACAGTGTTCTCCAGGGTTTACCCTCAGTAGCCTGACGAAGGCATTTCTGTAAATTTCGATTTCGATTCCGAGTCACAACTGACTACAACTGTATTTATGTCGAGGACTGCATACTAAATGCCTTGCCTCCATTATTTTTTACGCCGATAGATGGCAGCACCATCACCGGATCGAACAGTTAATGAGAATTTAGAACTAGACCAGGACCTGAATAGCTACCTGGTGCTAGCACCCCCAGAGGTATCGTTTCACTTGGAGGACATTGAGACCACGAACATATTTAACGTCGCCCAGTCCCCTTTAATGACGACTGTGGGTCTTCGACCATAGAGGTTCGAACTCCGGACCCGAATCCGACACTCTATCGATCGGGCTACCACGGCCCATTTCTGTAAACACTTTTGAACTCCAATTTAGCAGAGCGGAGTGGCGAGGCTGCACGTCACCTTTGGGGAATACTAGTTCCTTTTATGACCAAGAAGTGAGCCTTTTCATTTCCTGGCAGACCACCGTGGGATGCTACCCAGTGGAAAGCTACCATTTTCCCAATACCCTTCAGGAGTTTTTTGCCCCTCTGAATACGAGAATCCTTATTTTCTTGGTAATTACAAGACAGAGGCCGTAAAGCAGAGGTCGAGTCTGAAAGCATTACTGCTTTTTGGAAGGGGTGCAGATCAGAAGCAAGTTGTTGTAAGGCCACATGAATGGTTTTGAGTTCCTCATCGAAATGGGTTGTGAAAGGTCCAACATGTTGATAAAACGGAAAATAGTCAAAAAATATTCCAGCGCCGGCACCCCGGGAAAAACCCAACAGGGTTATAGATTTGAAGCCATTCGTCATTAGGGAAGCGAGTGTTGTTTCCCAGGCAGTGGTTGCAGAATTCAGTAGCATTTTGTTGTGTTTTTTTTTTTTTTTTTTGAGAAATCACGATTGCTTATTGTTCTCACTTGACTGTTTTGATGTGCTATCATTTTATTTTCCCGCCAGCACCATATGCAGCATCACCGTCGACCGGCTCCGCACGATGCTGCTCCTACAGCGAAAATCGTCTCCTGGTTTCGTCAATATCCTACACTTACACGCATACATACACGCACCTACACAGGCACACGTACACATATATACACCTACACAAACACATAAACACACATACATACACCTACACACATACACAAACACACACAACTACCCACACACTCATGCCTGCACACACACATGCCTACACACACATACCCCCTACACATAAAAACACATACGCCCTCTCACACACACGCCTACATACACATACACTCACTCGTGATTGCGAAAAACATAATTTGAATTCAAAAGGTCAAAATTCAAATTAGTTTTTTTTTTTTTTCTTTTTTTTTACGTCCACAACGAAGTCCACTCTGACCTCGAGTTCCGAAAAACTTCACCGGATACGAGAAAGGGGAGTACAAACAGGCAGGGCACATTTTCTTCACATACCATGTTGACGGTCCGTCATGTCTGTTGAAAGATGAGGAAGGAGGGGAGGTGGACTTTTTTTATATGAATAAAACAATTATAACAAACGCAGTGTATTTAAATTTATTTAGAAAGCAGAAATATTTCGAATGTATTGAGGTTGACAATGAACAACAAAACTATAGCTATTTACAGAAAATTATGCTTCATATGTTTCAAAGCATTTCTGTCAAACATGTCATTAAAGTGCACACTGTAGTTAAACGATTTATCAAATAATGTTTTAAGACAGAAGAAAGCAAGAAATTAAAACTAAGCACCTAATTTCCGTTTGACACTAATTTTTGACGTTTGATGTTCGGCTCTATGCTGGAAAGAGCTAACGAAATTCTTGATCCAGGCTCTTTAGAGATGATCTCTTACTGTTTTTTTTCTATAAGTGCGAGGGCTGAGAGGTTGCGTTTGCAAATATATGTGGTTGAAAATGGTAGCAACACATCAATAGCAAGGCAAGAGATAGTGGGATACTCATTTTTAACCAGCAACCAAAACTCGTCCAGAGGCACTTCGCTCAACTTAAGTTAAGAGTACGGTCGCTCTTGAGGTCCATAAATTCTTCTCGTGCCTTCAGAGAAAGGTCTTTAAGTGATGCATCCGCAGATAAAGAGAATGGATCGCGAGTCCAGTCATACTGTTCCATGTTACGTTTTTTGAAATAGTGCTTAATTGTGTCCTGAAGTATGACTAAATGTTCTGACACCCCATTCAGCAGCTTTTCTTCCATGCCATTTTCTTCACATACCATGCTGACGGTCCGTTTGAACATGTCCAATGAGCCACGAACTACTTCTCTCCACAGCTGAATTTTTGATTTGAATCTGTTTGGACTTGTCCATACATTTAACCACAATTCTCTCCTTGTACTACGATTTCCGATTTAATTTGTTAAGGTTTTCAAAAATTTCAGCCATGTGCGCTAGTTTTGTCAGCCAATATTTGTCTTGCAACAAACTGGCGTACTACATTTCGTTTTTTAAAATCAAAAACTCGTACCTCTTCCCTCAATTCAAAAATTTTTGATATTAACTCACCACTTTAAATCCAGCGAATCTCTACATGAAAAAGTTGAACTGCCCCCATTTCCTTACTAAGTATGGAGAAAATTCGAGAATTACGCGGCCTCAATTTTATGAAATTCACCACTTAGGCCAAAGTTGACTTCAGCTCATCTGGTAAGTCTTACCATGAGAGCTTCACGATGGAGGAAACAGTGCATGGTTTTAATTTCTATTTTACTAAGTTTTAGAACCGAGCTCTGAGAAACTACGATAAAATTAAATTAATATCGGAACTCGAAAAGAGGAAAACGAAAGCTAAAGCTGGGGCTAAAATTCCTGGAGGAGGGAACGATACTCCCGTTTGCGAAAGATTTAGAAAAATTCTATATTATTAGTTGATTTCGTGTAAATTTAAATCCGTTTTCAAAAACAGAAAGTAATAGGATCACTTCAAACCCGAGGGTCTCCTGTTCCTATCACAGTTGTGACTTGCACAAGAAGATTAAAAGAGGTGGGGCAGTAAATTCCGCCTCTCCCCTTGTCGGTATGTCTTATTGCACATAATCAAAAGGGTCAGTTGAGAAGTTACTGAACGATACAAACGCTATTCGGTCGTAACTTAAAAATAAAACACGTCAAGGCTCTTTCTTTTTCAATAATTACGAAAATACAGCGGCACACCGGGTTCGTTATCGCGGCGCACCAGTGTGCCGCGGCACACCGGTTGCGAAGCCCTGTTCTAGAACAAGAAATCTTTTTGAAATCAATATTCGAATTAAATCGGATATTAGCTCATCGGGAACGGCAATGTCGTTCAATAGCTTCACTAGAAACACGGCCACTCGTAAAAAGATCTACTGCTGCCAGCTGTCGAATATTTGCTCAACTAAAAACTAATAATTTCCGATATAGTTATTCAACTCTTATGATAACTTTTACTATTAAATTACTGTTATCATTTCAAATCCTATCTTCTAGTTCAAAAGAAATAAAAGTGAAAAATATGAAATTTAAGAAATTAAGATAGTGTTTAAAATATTTTTAATATATGCCAATGCTACTGCTTTTTTTTTCCAGCAGGTTTTTTTGCTACTCATGACAAATATATATGTAAAGCATTGTAAACTCGTGCGTTTGCAATTGAAAAACTCAAACATCATGACAGTTTCCCTGCTACACTGCAAGCAGTTGGGGAGCTTATATTAAACTCCTTGAGCTCATGGCCGTACGGCAACGCCTTGGACGAGGTAAGGTAAGCGATTTTTTTTTATTTTATAACATGAGCATATGGGGAGGAACGTCCTGAGCCAAAAGCTCCTCTATTCCTCATCTCATCTCATTAAATTTTGATCAGGACTGGGACTAAGTCCCATTTACCTGACTTCGTTGGAGTTGTTTGGTGCAGAAACAAAAGGCCATAAGGCCTACCTGTTGGAAAAAAGAGGGGGGGGGAGAGAGAGAAAAGCTATGGTCCCGTTGGGGTGACGAGACCGCTTATGAGATCTTGAAGTTGGTTCAGCTGTTGCTGCTGGGCGTGGAGTTCGTCGAGGGCCTGCTTGAGAATCCTCATGATCTGGGCGTTGTCCGGCCTTGGCTGGGTGGCGAGTTGATGGAGGGCTACGGGCCTTGAAGTAAAGTCCAGAGGGTCCTTCGTCTTTGTGATGAGGGGTCGAGTCCAGGCGTTAGTCTTGGCAAATGGAAAGGTCCGTTCGGGTCTTGGCTGGCGGGGCTTGGGTCGTTGAGGGCAAATCGGTGCGTTGGCAGGGTGGCTGCCGCCACAGAGTGCGCAGCATGCTGGTGTCTCTTTATCTTTCTTGCACTCGAAGGAGCGGTGGTCTTGGGAGCATTTCAGGCATCGGGGGTTTTGGAAGCACTTGGATGCAGCGTGTTCATATCTTTGACAGTTGAAACACTGTACTGGGATGAACTTGGGCTTGAGGTGCTCCACGGAGATGCGGAGATATCCCATGCTGGTCAAGTCGAAGATCTGGTCAGCATCGGATGACTTGTGAAGTAGGACGATGAACAGGGGAAGGGGACGCTTCTCGGGCCCGGTCTTCATTTGAACCACCTTGATTGGGTTGAAGTTGCGTTCTTTCAATTCCTGAAGAATTTCTGCAGCGGGGAATGTCAGCGGCAACCCGCGGATGACGACTTTGAGGGGGCGTTCCTTGGGCATCAGTCGGCTATGGAAGTAAAACTTATGCTCCTTCAGGTAGTGTTCGACTTGATCCAAGTCCTCTTCCATGGATATAAAAATTTGCAGGTCCTCTCCGGAGATTTTACCTTGGACTGTACCGGCACAAATTTCTGAGAGTTCCTATAGCAATGTGACTTGGTCTGGCACGCCGGACACCGTGATGGAGGGTGGTGAGCGCTCACTAGCGGTGGTTTTGGCAGGAGCCTCTTCACCTGTACTAGGATTGGCATCTGTCATTTCTGGTTCCTTCGGGGTGAGCGGGGTGAACTTGTTTTTGATGGGGACGTTGATTTGGACGGAAGAGATGGATTCACAGTCCGTGGAGGTCTCCATATCATCCTTGTTTCCACCGTTGATGGCACGCAGTTTGCTGTTGACTATCCTGATTAGATGACTAACGTGCTAATGAGGGGGTCGATCCAAGGAGGGCCAGTCGGGAGGTGGGATGTTGACAATTTCCTTGGAAATAGACTCAAGGTAATCAAGAGTTCCAGTAAGCGTCGGGGAGTCCACATCTTGCACGACTTTCTTGATAGTCTTCCTGACCATGTCGAAATCAAATTCATATTTTGAAAAGACGTCGTCGATGGAAATCTGGGCTGGAAATAACCTGCGTCCAGAAGAATCACTCCGAGAGGAGATCGTAGAGATGGTCGAGAAGGACGGTGAAGGAGGTTGATGAGCGGCCGACGCCTGGGGAACAGTTTCGATGACGGAGTTTCCTCCGCCGGCCCTGACAAGGGCCTCTACGCTGTTATCCCCGGCGTGGTGCGCTACCTTCCTCGGTGGAAATTTTGGCATCGCAGAGGAGAAAAATACGTCCGACGAAGTCGGACGCTCGGCGTGGAATCCAAATGATCCTCAATTCCCTGTATAGCTCTTAAAAGTTATAAAAAATGTTTTAGTTAGAATCCATGTCAATTCAACAAGGGCTGTTACATGATGGTCACGGATTTATTTTTATTTTTTTTTCGCCCAAAAAAATTTCTGGGCCGAGATACAGGCCGCCAAAGATGGCGGTCCTGTCATGATTTCTCCAAGGAGAATAGAAGAAAGGGGAGACTCCCAAAGCCGTAAACTTGATGCGAGCACTTGAAGCCGTGGACAGAGCGGGTAAGGGAGAGGGGATGGGAAAACTCTACCCAAGAAAGCAATGGTATTCAATGTAGAGTAATAGGGAAAACGTTCAGAAAGAGAAATAAATGTGCGGCACTTTTATATCTTTTATTGTCGGAGCAAAAAAAAAAAAAAATGCTTTATTTATCACATACAACAATGAAAAAAGCTATTTCTTTTAGATTACTTATTTTGATTCATTTTTGTTGTTAGTGAATGCATTTTTGGAATGTAGAATAGTTATTTATTTCCTCCGATTACCACACAATTTCAGAAGCTTAAATGCACTTAATTTATGGAAAAGTATGTCTAAAACTGTGCTTAATTAGAATTAGAGTATAAACACATAAGAAATAAATTATACTAAAAATGTAGATGCCTTCAATCTTAAATTTTGAACATTGTTTGAAAGAACTACAGAATGTACTAAGTACAGAAAATGTCTTTATTATACACAACAAATATTGACACATTGAAAGCAAAATACAAATGTATGACAAAAAATTTAAATTTCTTAAAATATACCCTTAAAATAGCCAGAAATTTAAATAACTTTTTTTATTACATTTTCTTTGTCAAGAACTCTCTTCAATAAGTTTAGTTTTAAATAAAATCTGCCTTGTAGTTCAAAATTTATGTATTGCTTGAGCCATTTGCACAAATGAGAAATTTTTACGCACTGTATTTCTGGAACATTAAACTTGTTTTTAATTGTGACAGTTAAAATATGATGAATCATCATTATATATTATAATATGATGTAGCAAATTTATAGTTTTCTTGCATTAAAAAAAATATGCGCCGTATCCTCTTTTTTCTATGGTTCTAGTAGAGATATTTCGAACAAGAAATGAGTTATTCAAATTGTGTTGCCAGGGCTGGCAAGTATTTCGCCACGGGTGGAAAAAACCACGGTTTTCCCCTTAAAGCAAAAATAGATCTTTTTCCAGCATTCAAAAGGAAACAAAAAATGGAATTTTTACAGACAACTTATGAAGTTTTTTTATTTTGCCCTCAGTAAATTAATAAAAGATATTAAACATGCTTTAATTAAATTCTAGTTTTGGTTTTCTTTGACATCTAGCTTAAAATAAATGTAGTATTAAACTTTCTTAAACGAATGCTTCCAAAGATTGTTTTTTTAAAATAAAAATTGAATTCACAATTTGTATTTGAAACAGGAAAATAAATGCAAGGATGATTGTCTAAAAGGACTAGACATTGCCAGTTCTCAACTACTTTTCCTCGGGTATCAATTTCTCCAGTCAGGAGAAAAAAACGTATTATTTCTTTAGAGAAAAAAGATAATTTTCTATATTCTTTGACTATTTTCTGTTAAAATTAAATAGCTTGAAAATCTAAATGAAATCTGGAAAAAGAATAACAGTTTAAATTTTTGATGAGGTTGGTCATCCTGCCAGCAAGGGTTATTTTTTCCAGGATAGTAACAAAAACTGGGAAAACAAGTACAACATTTGTACAATTTGAATAATCCAATTGAAACTTAAATTAAAGCATATCAAGACTAGGTTCTTCATTGATATAAATGTATAATTAAAACAATTTAAAGTAAACTAGGGGAAATAGATAATGGTTTAAAACTTGCATATTGCGATGCAATGTTAAAAAAAAATATCCTGATATACTGGATCCAACTGAATTTGAATGAGCTTTGACTATTTTTAGGAGTATTTGTCAATAATAAAATTTCATTTAGTAAGAATTATACATTTTTATCACATTTATATTTCACACTGTATAACCATAGTTGACCTCTTATAGTTTTTATTACTTGTTGGCATTGCAAAATTTGCACTACTTCCCTGCTAAAAATTAAAAGATGAGAATTTCTTATTTAATAGTTAGGACAGTGTAATATTTTATACCAAAGTCAGTGAGTTGATTTTTATTGTTTTTTATTCTCCACTTTCTTTCTGTATTCATAAAATAAAAAAGAAAAGCATTTGACTAAAACAATGGATTACTGTTCCACTGATGTAATTTAATATTTTAGGCACAAAAACATGAAAATTATTAGAATGCAGTTAAAATTACTATGATATTAAACACGTTATATCCAATCCCCATAAAGGAAGCAGATCTAGTTTTGCCACTTTGGCAAATATGGGCAAAAAATAGTTTTGCCAGGACACTTTTAGTATATTTTTTTTCCTACCTTTGGCAGAAATGTGCCAAACCTAATTTTTTAAAAAAAAATTACTTATCTAAAATTTTATGTTTAAAAGAATTAGGCTCATAGAAAAATTTTACTCCATTTTATTACAACATGTTTTGGTGGAGGTTTAAAAGGATTACTTTTGTTACTAAACGCAGATTTTGCAAATTATAAATAAACATAATAAATAATAAAATTGATAGCTAAAAAATTTCATTCCTATATCTTTGTTAACAGAACAGTGTCCTGGCATAAATGACTTCTTGCCTGCAAAATGTCTAACCCTTTGTGTTGCCCACTATTGCCCTTTAAAGTGCAATAATTTTGAATATAAGTGTCTAAGTGAATTGCATTTTTTTTCAGCATTTTTCCCCATTACCTAAATCTTACATTTAAATTTTCTTTTATAGTGGCAAAAAAGATATCCCTGGAATCTTGTTTCCCGGTCTGTTTGTACACCCGTACGCAACACAAGTGGGTATTTTAGTTAAATCGACAGAAAATATTCACTATTAAACACAGCATTCTCGGTAAAATTAGCGCTGATAAAGCCCTTTAAAGACGAATGTTTTCGGTAGACTTTTCCCCGCGTCAGTTAAAACCGGTTACGGTTATAGCTTCAGGTTTTGTTGCGTTGAGCGTCTCCCCTTTCTTCTATCCTCCTTGGATTTCTCACATGGGATTTTCGTCAAAATCTTTAAAGTACATTATCTCAGGAACGGTAGAACATATTTTCTTGCGATTTGTTTTATTTAAAAGGATACTTTTTCTTGTTTAAAAACATATGCTACATTTTGAAATATGTGCTTTAATTTTTTTTCCAGTCTTTTGAAAAAAAAGTTTAAAATAATGTTTTTGATTTTTCTCAAACACGTTAATTTCAAAAATTTTCATTTTCTTACAGTTTATTAGTACCACTGAGCACTACATTTCTGAAAAGGAGGGCTTCCACTTTTTCGTTTAACAGATTTTAAAGGCATTTGAAAAAATGAGTGTTTTTAACGAACTCTTTACATAATTGCAGACCTGAAAATTCAAAAAAAATAAATAAATAAATAAATAAAATCCACAATAAGTGGCCAGAAAGCAATTTTAATTATTTTATATAGCGAAATTTTCATTTTTAGTCTCTACTTTATCCTGGAGTTTTATTTTTAATGAAAACTAGAACTCTGTCTCCAGCCAATTTCACCATGCAACCTTTCAGCCTAGCGCCGAAAGAATCGTTAAGCTAAATGTTCTCACTGAATTTTATATCCTGAATAAAATGGCGGCTCAGAATGAAAATTTCGCTATATAACTTTTTTAAAAGTGTTTTCTGGCCACTTGTTGCGAATTTTTTTTTTTTTTTTTTTTGAATTTACAGGTCTGCAATAACGTAAAGAGTTCCTTAAAAACCCTCATTATTTTCAAATGCCTCTACAATCTGTTAAACGAAAAAGTTGAAGCTCTCCTTTTCAGGGAACGTAGAGCTCAGTAGTACTAATAAAATGTAAAAAAAAAATGAAAATTTCTAAAATTGACATATTTGAGAAAAATCAAGAACATTAAACTCTGTTTTTTTTTTTTTTTTTTTTCAAAATACTGCGGGGAAAAAAAAACTACAACACATGTTTCAAAATGTAGCATATTTTTTTAAACAAGAAAAAATATCCTTTTAAATAAAACAAATCGCAAGAAAATATGTTCTACCGTTTCTGAGATAATGTATTTTAAAGATTTTGACGAAAATCCCAAGTGAGAAATCGTGACAGGACCGCCATCTTTGGCGGCCTGTATCTCGCCATAGAAACTTTTTTGGGCAAAACAAAAAAAAAAAAAAAAAAAAAAAATTAATTTGAATTTTTACATTTTGAATACAAATTATGCTTTTCGCAATCACGAGTGTGTGTATGTAGGCGTGTGTGTTTGTGTGTAGGGGGTATGTGTGTTTGCGTGCAGAAGGTATGTGTAAGTGTGTAGGGGATATGTGTATGTGTGTGTAGGTATGTGTGTTTGTGTCTTTGTGCTGGCATAAGTGTGTGGGTACTTGTGTGTATGTATGTATGTGTGTGTGTGGGGGGGGGGTATGTGTATGGGAGTGTAGGCATATGTGTTTGTGTCTGTGTGCAGGCATGAATGTGCGGGTAGTTGTGTGTATGTGTGTATGCGTGTGTATGTGTTTGTGTATGTGTGTAGGTGTATGTGTGTGTATGTATTTGTGTGTGCGTGCGTGTAGTTGTGTATGTATGCGCGCGTGTGTAGCATATGGATGCAACGTGGAGACGGCTTTCGCTCTAGGAGCAGCATCGTGAAGAGCCGGTCGAAGGTGATGGTGCGGAGGGTGGCGGTGGGAAAATAAAATGATAGCACGCCAAAAACAGTCAAGTGAAAGCAATAAGCAATCGTGATTGCTCAAAAAAAATCTATTTCTTAATTTTTTTATGAATTTTAACATATGTTAAATTCAAAAAAATCCGAGACTATCATGTTGCAGCCCTTGTTGAATGGACATGGATTCTACCTTAATGATAAGACGGTTAATAAATTTTGAAAAGGTGGAAAAAATAATAGGATGTGAGTAGAGAAGCCATTGGCTCGTCGCACACTGGCGGCGAAATTTTGAGTTAGTATTATTTGGATAATTTAACCGGAAGTGAATAAACTGGGGAGGAAAAGGGAGGACATAAATGTTTCCTCCTAATTAGATTTGGCAACATTTGTTCCTTTTTTTTAAGAGGAAATTCTGAAAATTTACGATGCGATGTTTTCCATACACATTTAAGCGATTGTCACAGGAGTTTCTTTTAGTACTATAATTTATATACTGTAATTTTTAAGAACTAAACGAGCCTGCTTTCCCGTATACCAAAATCGATTTTCTATTTTCTAATTGATATTCTCTAAACTAGCTGAAACTGCAAATTGTATCAAATATGCATTTTTAACATTGTATACTGATTTCTAGAAATAACTCCTCGTTCATTAATATTGTACCTAATTATATTGGAATTGAATCGGAGATTAGCTCGCTCGCCGTACAACAAATAGCTCAATTGCCTCACGAGATATGCGACCACTAAAATAAGGATCCACTGCTGCGATCTATCGAATATTTATGCAACTAAAATTTCACTCCTTCCGATACAGCCATACAACAACTTTAATAACTTTCAATATTAAATTACTGTTACCCGTTCAAACTCTGTATCTCAGTTTCAGAAGAAAAAATAGCGGAAAAAAATGAATTTAAGAAATTAAGATAGTGTTTAAAATATTTTTAATACATACCGTTGCTATTGCTTTTTTGCCACCAGTTGTTTTTGCTTCATTTAGCAAATAAATATATGTAAAGCAATATCTCGTTGATACACATAATTGTGAAAAATCAAGTCAAGAAAGTTACCCGTTCAAACTCTGTATCTCAGTTTCAGAAGAAAAAATAGCGGAAAAAAATGAATTTAAGAAATTAAGATAGTGTTAGAGATGGAAGTTTTAGTTCCTTTTGAGGAACTAGTTCGTTTAGTTCATCTCAACCTTGTGAACTAGTTCAATGAACTAGTTCAAATGAACTATTCAGAGCTTTTTGGCGGGAAAATATAGTCACATGTTGCCAGATAGGTAGTTCTCCCTTTTTAAAAACCGGGGGGGGGGGGGGGATAAATTTTGCAATTTGCCGGGCTGTGGAAATTTGGGCTGATTGAATTTTCGCGTATTTATGTTTATTTTTCGACGAATTTCCGCGTATTTATTCATATTTTTTGATTTAATTATCAAACCTAATATTTTTTAACAGTCAGGGGTTCCAACCTGGAGGAGGGGGGGGGGGTCATGGCACAGGCTGCGCCATTGAAATTTTTAGGGGGAGGGGTAGTAGGGGTATTTTTTCTTTTTTTTCGGAGGAGGCTTTGGGGGGATTCGTGATTTTTAGAGGGTTGCGCCTTTGCTCAGAGGGGGGGGGGGACCCCTTGAGCAATACATTAGTGCATATATACATCTTTACAAGTATTTTCAACTCATTTTCTTTTACCATTAAGTATTTATGTTGATTTTTAATTTTTTGCGTCACACTTCATGTTCTGTGTTAAAGTTTCGTCATTTTAGAGATTCGTTGGTCTTGTTACCAAAATTAATGTTTCTGAGTTATTCATTTTTGTTTTCATCCTCACATTTACTGTCAAGAGTATTTTTTAATTCTCAATCGATAGCGTACACAGACTTAGTGCGCCCCCCCTTATAGAATAGAAAGTGTGCCGGTTGCAAAAGTTACAATTAAATAATAATAATAATAAATTTTAACATAGTACTATTTCAGAACGTGCGGTCTCCTACCTCTTGCCCCCCCCCCCTCGCGCCCAGGATTTTCATTAACAACTCAAGTTAAAAAAAATTCAAATATTGCTATACATTTAATTTCTTCATGGAAGAGATATTCTCCCCCCCCCCCTTCCCTTCATTTCGCCACTAATTCGCTAAGAATATTTTCTGGTTCTGCTCTGCAAACAATTCATGGCGACAGAGCTGTATTGACGGAAATGTTTTACTGTATTGGTTTTTAATTCAATGTATTTAATGATATGATTGAGATGCTCTTTCATTTTCTTTTGAATATTTTAAGCTTTCAAATATTTTGTTGAAATATTTTGCCCTGAAAGCGACTGTAAGAATTCGGGGGAACAAACTGACGCCCTCTTGCTTCAGGCGGCATTTTTTTAAGGGCGCCCTCATTTGTGTTTTTCTCGTTGAAACTCCTTATAAAAACTCAAAAAAAAAAATTTAGTCAAGGCACCAGTTTCAAAAGATATACAACGACTAGGAAAGATTGTAGAGCCAGCACTGAAAAATGATAATTTACTTAACACAACCAAAACGATACAGTGGCTCCCAAAAGTCTTCGTACACCTACGACTTTCAACGTAATAGGCCCCAATCCATTGGTTAGAATTAATATTTCGGAATGGGTACTTAATTATAAGATCTATGACCAATTTTCAACGAAACTACATGAAAAGTTTTCAAAAAATATTAAAACTTATTTTTTTAAAAATCAAAAACCAAAAAGTGCCGGAAATTTTATTTCACAAAAGTCTTCGTACACTTTATAAAATGTCTATATATTATTGAATAATCTAACTTTTGATTAAGTTATTAATTAGTAGAATATCATACAGTATTCATAACACCTTTTAAACGTCTGTGAATAGATTTCATTCTTTTTCTTTCTTTTTTTTTTTTTTTTTTTTTTGCGTGATTTCCGAGTAAGTGTTCAACCACACTTTGAGTCTTACTGTTTCTAGCTCTATTTTCGTTTCAAAGCCCTATTTTCGTTTGAAAGCCCTATTTTCGTAATCTAACCTCCAGATATCTCTAAATACGTAACATTAAGTTAAAATCTGGAGATTGAGCGGGTATTTTTTAAACTTTAGGACAATTTTCGAGGCACTAGACGCAAACATTGAAAACCGTGAGCTTCTTATCGTTATCTTAATGAAAAACAAAGTAGCTTCCAATAACCAAATTTTTGGCTAAGAGTTCAAAAAAAATTACAAACTACCAAGTCCTGATGCTGATATGCACCTTCAAACTGGAAAATCTCCACCGTCCTGATTAACTGATCCAAATAAGTTCTTAAGATTAAGTTCCTAATTTTTTCTTCTAATTAGTTATACAACAATTTAGCCAAAAATGTTGAATTTATTTTTATCTGTAAGTAAGACGTGATTCTGTGATTCTAAAACTTTTTAGCTTATTTATCATTGATTTTGCGACAAAAAGCGTAAGCTTTCTGTTTTTCGCACGAAAAAGAAATTTTTTGTGGGAAGAGGTCCCATTTAATACAGCTAATCAGAGAAATTGACGAACAATTTTAGGTGAAAATTAAATGTAAAATGTTTCATTTAACTCTGCAGAAACTTTTACAGCACTCAAATGTGTATTTTTCATAAATTTTTTAACTTCAAATCTCCGATCACGTTTTGTCAACTTTGCCGGTTGACCTTTTCTTACCTTGTTTTCGGTCCTATTCCTTTCTTTAAAGCATTTTATCAAGCACTTTACTATACAAACAAATAAATTAACTAATTTAGAGCCATTTCAAACCAATTACCACTACTGTGGGGAAAAAATTCAAATTATGAATGATGTTTGCGGTTTTTTACGAATACCAGCCATTTTACAGTAATAAGCACAATATTAAGGAATAAATAAACAAAAAATTAAAGCCAAATGACTTATAAGGGTCAACACAATGCAACAATATTAATAAAATGGCATATGATAATTTTAATCATGAATTTATTCGAAAATATTTGAGTGTACGATGACTTTTGTGGCGTGTTATTTCTCCGTCTCTTCGTTTTCTGACCCTTTTCAAAAAAAAAAGATCCGTCAATATTTTGAAAAAACCAATGGGTTGTATTTAGAATGACATAGGAATGATGTGAAAAAATATTGAATTTTATATTCGAATTCAGTTTCGAGTTATATTGGTTTTTCTAAAAAATTTCAAAGTGTACGAACACTTTTGGGAGCCACTGTACATGTTAAAAAAAGAAAAAAAAACTTATGGAGATTAATTCAAAAACTATAAAAAAAATTACTTAAGGGGTCAACAAACTTGACTAGTTGCGAAGTTTTCAAAACACATTGAGCAAATGATATTGTACTCATTTTATGAAATATTGTATTTTTATTGTATTTGAAAACAATGATTTTTACGTTGTTGCGTGCGTAACACGTACAAATCAATATTTGCATACTACACAAATTGTTTTTAGAAAGTGGATGCTTCGTTTATGATACATAAGGGTTCCTTTTATTCGAATATACCACAATAAAATGCCTAAAATTCCAGGGGAAAACTGAAAATTTATGCTCAAAAATCTCACACCCATGCAAATGGATTAAGAAAAATATGAGTTTTAAGAAAGGCAGAACATTTTTATTAAAAAGCACAAAAAAGTCTGCTCCTAATTTCTTTTGCACTGTCGAAAGTGAAAAAAAATTCTTTACAAAGCCTTTTTTTTTTCTTTTCATTTTAAAGTCTATTGGTGCAATGGAAATAATATGAAGTTTAAATTAAAAAACAAAATAATAATCTGTCAATTTAATTCTGAAATAAGCGCACCCAATGCATGTGACGAGGCGCACATACTCCGCCTATTTCACTAATCACGCCACATCCACCGTGCATCGCGATTGAATTGAAAGGAAAGTCAAGAATCTTGCCGAACTTTCCCCCACCCGCCAATGCTAAACAATAGCTCCATTGAATCTTGTATGACTGAACGAAAAGCAGATGTACTGCGAGAGACACGCAGGAAAACTGGTCGAACTAGATGAAATCGAACTAGATGCAATACTGAACTAAACAGTCAGCTTTTAGTTCAGGGAACTAAATTTCTAGTTCAGTGAACTAGATGAGGAAAAGAACTACTGAACTAGATGCCAAATCGAACTAAAGAAATCGAACTAAGAACTAAACGAACGAACTAGTTGCCAAATCGAACGAGAGAAAGAGAACTAAACGAAATCGAACTAAGAACTAAATGAACGAAGAACTAATAAACGAACTAAGAACTAAACGAACTAGTGAACTAGATTGTTTTCTACTGAACTAAAAGCTGAACTAGTTCGATTGAAAGACCCGTTCACTGTGACCGGGTCCGAACTAAACGTTCCATCCCTAGATAGTGTTTAAAATATTTTTAATACATACCGTTGCTATTGCTTTTTTGCCACCAGTTGTTTTTGCTTCATTTAGCAAATAAATATATGTAAAGCAATATCTCGTTGATACACATAATTGTGAAAAATCAAGTCAAGAAAGTGACCCTGCCGCAAGGAACTGGGGAGCTTCATTAAAAATGCTTGAATGCTTGGAAGCCCTGTGTTAGTAGTACCTAAGCATTTCCACCTGCGGTGAGGTGGAGGAAAACACAAACTGTTCGCTCCTCTAACCTTGATTTGGCTCATTTGATCTGCGGTAATGCGGGCAAGAAAAGTTATTTAGAATATATAGCAACGGTGGTAATGAAATTCTGAAAACTTACTGCTTGATGTTTTGCATGCACTTTTAAGCGATTGTCACTAGTTTCTCTTCTAGTACTAAAATATATATTCTGTTATTTTTAAGAACTAAACGAGCCTATACATTCCCGAATCCAAAAATCGACTTTCTATTATCTATTTAATACAGTAGGCGCCGCTTAATGTGATCACGGTTAATGTTATCATTCGCTTAATGTTATCAGAATCACGAAGTCCCGGAACACTTGTATGTTAACACACGTTAAAAAAGTCGGATATTGTAATCAGCGTCTTCGTTTATTGTTATCACTTTTTCATAAATTTTCAATTTTTTCCCCGTTTTTGTTCCTCAATTAACAGAAATACGTAGGCAAACCCTGACGAGACTAACTTTCTGTGTAGCATTTTGTGATTTTCAATAGCAGTTCAAAATTTTTCTAGGAATGAAGCTACAGAAAGTTCGCCCCCAATGACCACAGACTCCCCCTAAGAAAACTTTCTTTTGCACTAAAAAAAATTCAGTCGCAAGACATGGCATTGATGTAGGACCTCCATTGTTGCCATTACTTTGTAAACTATTAAAGAGTTGTGTCGAGATTGAAAGCAAAGCGAAGTGAAATTAAAATTTATACAACAAGCAAAACCATGCTGGAAAAGATAGAAAAGCTGAATGTGCTTTGAAACTGGTTTACGAATGTCAAGGAAAACGGTCATATTTTACTTTCACCTATTACTATGGGATTAAAAATTGCATAATTTAGCTTTAACTTTTTATAATTCAGATATTTCCGTTCTGTTAATTTAATAATTTATAATTTGAAACTGCGTTTAGTTGAGTCATTGTGATTTTAAATTGAGGTTGACAAAACAAATGCACCTTAATTGGAAAAAAAATCATTTTTTTGTGCCTCCTGGATTTTTTTTTTTTTGGTTATTGTTATCCGTCGGTTATTGTTATCAAATTATATTTGTCCCAAAGTGATCACATTAAGCGACGCCTACTGAATTCTCTAAACTGACTGCAAATTATATCAAATACTAGCTGCGTCGCCCGGCTTTGCACGGTCTACCTCGAAAATAAAAATTATGTCAAGTGATGTGTGCTCAACAACCAGGCTTTAACAAAAAAAAAAAAAAAAAAATCAGTAAAATTTTGCGGTAGATTACGGAAAAATAACAAAAAATGAAACATTTTAAATTTCCCGATTTCAGGAAAAGCCTCAAAACAAAAGTCAAAATTGTATTTGTTCATATTCGAGAAAAAAATGGCAACAGATATTATTTCTCGATGATTTTTTTCACGCTACAGATTTTAAAGAAAGCACTAGTTGCGAACCTCGGCTTTGTGTGGTCTACCTCAAAAATAAAAGTTATGTCAAGTGATGTGTGTTCAACAACCAGGCTTTAACAAAAAAAAAAAAAAAATCAGTAAAATTTTGCGGTAGATTACGGAAAAATAACCAAAAATGAAACATTTTAAATTTCCCGATTTCAGGAAGAGCCTTAAAACAAAAGTCAAAACTGTACTTGTTCATGTTCGAGAAGAAAATGGCAACAGATATTATTTCTCGATGATTTTCTTCACGCTACAGATTTTAAAGAAAGCACTAGTTGCGAACCCCGGCTTTGCACGGTCTACCTCAAAAATAAAAGTTATGTCAAGTGATGTATGTTCAACAACCAGGCTTTAACAAAAAAAAAAAAAAAAAAAAAAAAATCTGTAAAATTTTGCGGTAGATTACGGAACAATAACCAAAAGTGAAACATTTTAAATTTTCCGATTTCACCTCAAAACAAAAGTCAAAATTGTACTTGTTCATGTTCGAGAAAAAAATGGCAACAGATATTATTTCTCGATGATTTTCTTCACGCTACAGATTTTAATGAAAGCACTAGCTGTGTAGCCCGTCTTTGCTTGGTCTACCTCGAAAATAAAAGTTATGTCAAGTGGTGAGTGTTCAACAATCAGGCTTGAACATAGGCGGATACACAGGGGTGCGCCGCACTCCAAAATTTTTGGTTGGGTTTTGAAAAAAATTAGTTTAGTATATTTCACTCAGAAACGCAGTTGGGGCGGGGGGGGGGGGATTTATAGCTGCTATACTAGTAAATTTATTTTTTTGAGTGTATCACCACACGTCCGCTAGTGCAAGAAAAACATAACTGTACTCATATTAAGAATTAAAGTAACTTTATTCATTTGGAAAAAAAAAACTAATGAATAATTTTATGCAAATAAAGTAACTTCTCAAACAATTTATTGTTCAGTGCTGTGTTATTGTATAGAATAATTGCATGTTCTGTAATTGGGTATTTGTTCATATATCAATACCAATTCTTCTGTTTTAAAACAACTATAGCTGATCAAGTCCAAAAAAAAAAAAAAAAACTTTATCAATAACATTTACTCCGAAATCAACTAAAAACCAACATTTTTAAGGTAAATTTTCAAAAATTTTTGAAGGAGGGCTCCCGGACATTTTGCAGCAGTGGGGGGGGGGGGGGCACAAGACTGGTGACCCTCCCCACAAAATGCTGAGTAGATGTTTTTAAAAAAATATTCTTTATTATTGAAGAGAAGAAAAGATCTCATTTTGGGAAAACGCAGTTATTTTACGAAGAAAAAAAAAAGAATGTTGAGGAAAAAAATCTTAATTTCTTTCAAAAAGAAATATTGACATTTTAATTTTTCAACAGTTTCAGATTATTGGCGGCGAATTGTGTGCCACCCCCCCCCCCCTCCTCGCACAATCCTCTTTCTTTCATATCTCCCCCCACCTTTTTTTTTTTTTCATTTTTAAAGATTTCGTTTTCATTTTTTCTACCTCAAATTTCGTTTCTTAAGCTTCACTTTCGCAAAATTTCCAAGGAAGCTCTTCTAATCACCTAAATACATCAAAAATAGTTTAAAATTGCGTTTTTGAAGCTTCAGTTTTGAAAAACTGCCGTGTCCCTAACGTTACCAAATATGGTCCTACACTCATGTGTTTAAGACTGTAATTTTGGAAAATATTCAAACAAGGGCCTCCGGCCCCCTTTCTCTAATATCATCAAAGAGAATATTTTGGTTTTGAAAACTACTATTTCGAAATATTTGGGAGAATCCTTTTTTTTTTTTATTTCATGGAGTATTGCAGAAAAACTTCATTTTTAGGACTTCAATTTCGAAAATTTTCCAGGGGAGAGCTCCAGAATACCTCGTTCGGAAACAGCATCAAAAACTGTCCTCCGTAGTATTTTTGGAACTTCAATTCTGAAAAGTTAAAGAAGTAGCGTGGGGAAGGGGAGGGGGTACGTATTTCTATCTGCTTTTCAAAATATCGATTGGAGACAGTCTATGAGTCTCATTCCTAACCCAAACTATAACTATAAATATGGACTATAATCACATTTATAAGACTAAAATTTCCAAAAATAGCCTTGGATCCACATGTACCTTTCTTGCCCCTAAAATATCACCAAGAACTGTAAAACTGCGTTTTCAAAACTACTATTTCAAATTTTTTTCTGGGGCGTGAATCCCATTCCAAACCAGTAGCTGGATTCACCCAGTGCTTCCAATATCGACTTTCGTTTAAGACTTTTTCTGCAGTTTGAAATGTTAAGAATTGCCCATCCCCTAATCTTACTAAAAATGGTTTACATCGCGTTTTTTAGGCTTAAAAGTGTGTCCCGGCCTAAAATCATTTTCTGATTTCGCCACTGCCTTGTTATTCCGGAAATGCCTCCCCTCTCCCCTCCCCAGATCCCTGTTATTGTTGCACCCCCCAAATATTTCGGCATAAATCCGCCTATGGGCTTGAACAAAACAAAAAATCACTAAAATTTTGCGGCAGATTGCGGAAAAATTACCAAAAAGGAAGCATTTTAAATCCCCCGATTACAGGAAAAACCTTTAAAACAAAAGAAGAAATTTTACTTGTTCATATTCCAGGGGAAAAATGGCAACAGATCTTTTATTTCAATAAGTTTCTTCATGCAATAAATTTTAATAAAAGCACTGTTGCGAAAATTTGAGATGAAGCACTGAATAGTAATTTGAACGGAGGAAAGCCTTCGAAAACTAGGGATTTTATGTCGAAATCTAAGAGTCCTAATTAATAGTTTTTAATTGATATCTCCGCTAATTATTATCGAAAGATTATGTTAAATAACCAAACATAAAGACGGGAAGATTACGAATCCATTGATACCTGGTTCGATGGTCAGGTCACTCTCGTTCGGGAGAAGAAACTTGGACATCATATATAATTGCATACATAGGTACATACGCTCAGTTTTTAATTATATAAGGTGCCTTTTAAACATTGCATGCTGATTTCTCGAAATAAAACATGCCTTGTTCATCTTTAGAAATACATACGTAAAATATAAATAAACGAACCAACAAGTAATTGTATTACAAAGTTTAAACAAAGCAGCAAATTATTTTCTTTCCATTAGAAAAGTTTTTTATCGCTTTGAAATTAAAAAAAAGAATAAAAAATCATAATTTTAAGAAAATAAGCACTTACATAAAAAAAATGAAAAAAATGAAAATGCATTAAATTCTTGCATTTGTAATATTTCTGGAATCTGGGGGGAAAGGGACAATCGTTCTCAATCTAGGCCTCATTCCCCGCTCCCCTCCCCGCCCCCTCCAAGAAAACGTGACTGCGTTCTTCCACGGGAGACGTTTCGCCAGAGCTGCAATAAATCTCCTAGAGATTTGAATGGTCGTCGAATTAAATTTTTTACCTTCTGCCTGAAATGTTTTGGGACGGTTTTTTTTTTTTTTTTGAGCAATCACGATTGTTTATTGTTCTTTTTTGACTATTTTGAATTCCTATCATTTTATTTTCCTACCAGCACCCTCTGCCAGCACCACCGTCGCGTCGACCGTCCTCACGATGCTGCTCCTCTTGCGAAAACCGTCTCCAGGTTGCGTCCATATCCTACACACACACGCATGCACACACTCACGCCTGCGTACAGACACAAACACACACTCCTACACACACACATACACACACTCATGCCTGCACACAGACACAGACATATATGCCTACATACACACACACACACACGCGAAGGCCTACACACATACGCGCCCACACACACATGCGCCTATACAAACATACGTGAATTCATACACACACACGCCCGTGATTGCGAAAAACATAATTTGAATTCAAGATGCCAAAAATTCTAATAAATATAATTTTTTTTATTTGTCACCCTCAAGCGCATAGTCTACTGATTCATTGATCAGTGTTTTTTTTTTTTGAGCAATAACGATTGCTTATTGCTTTCATTTCACTGTTTTTGGCGTCCTATCATTTTATTTTCCCACCGCCACCCTCCGCACCATCACCGTCAACCGGCTAATAACGATGCTGCTCCTATAGCGAAAACCGTCTATAGGTTGCATCCACGTCCTACACACACGTGCATACATACACAACTACACACACACAGAAACGCATACACACATATACACATACACACACGCATACATATAGACACCTAAACATACACACATACAAAAACGTACAAGCACAACTACCCACACATTCATGCCTGCACACAGACACAAACACATATGCCTAAACACACATACACATACCCCCCCCCCCACACACATTCATACACACAACTACCCACACACTTATGCCAGCAAACAGACACAAACACACATGCCTACACACACATACACATACCGCCTACACACGAACACACATACCCCCACACACAAACACACACGCCTACATACACACACTCGTGATTGATTGTGAAAAACATAATTTGAATTCAAGATGTCAAAATTCAAATTAATTTTTCTTTTTTCTTCGTCAATTTCTACAGTATGTTGTTGAGTTATACCGATTTAAAAACAGTTCTAAAAGTTGCGCTCTCGTAGCACAGCGACAAAGGAAGAATGCGCCGAAATCCAAAGGACCGGTGACCAAATCACGTGGTACAAGACAACGAATTATATATATATTGATCTTCTCAAAAAAAAATTTAAAATTTAAAAGATAAAAAATATTACAACCAAGAAAGCCAAATTACTAGTGGCCCTGAAGACGCTCCTTTTTTTGTATACATTTTAAATTTTAGTACATCATTTCATCGACCGCCCTGCTGGCGCACTTGACGGCACCCTGCGTGCCCCCCCCCCCCCCTTTCTTTGCTCTCTCCTCTCTTCTTCGCACCAATCCATGTCATTCATTGTTCCATTCCTATTTCGTATGAATATCAGGTAAAGTGGGTACGCCCCGGCACCTGTACAAAATTATTTCCAGTTCCAGTTCCAGCCACTCCCGTCATGAAACTTGTCGCCTTTACAACTGCTTCAGCGAACTGAATGGAATAGCTTGTGTTTATGTATATCTCAATGGTCTAAGACTGCGGCAAAGGCAAGGTTATGTGACATTAATATTTCAAGGTCATGCATATCATTATTTAACCTTGAATATTTTAGAAAGTTAATTTTTTTTTTTTTTTTTTTTTTGTGAAAAAAGTATACAATTTGCGTACTAATGTGTTCTATACGTGGTAAAAATTTCAAAATGGGACAGCAGTAGGATCATACTGAAATTGAATTATGAAGTATTTCGATTCCGCAGAATAATGCAATTCTGAAAACGTGCGGTTGCTAAGTGAAAAGGAATACTAAATTTTCAAATAGAAACTGTGAAAAATTAACTTTTTTAACCGTCGAAATATCACGTTTGCCTCTTTTCGAGTACTTTGGGAGGTCTCACGAAAAAGAAAAGAGCAATTGATTAAAAAAAATCTATACTTTTCGATCATCACGTTGGTAGACTCAAACCAGAAAAATTTTTAGAAATCGACGATGGGTCCTTTTCAGAGGTTCGTTGATTTGGCAATAGTAATTGCGACATCGCTTCCATGATCTCTTGTCTCCATCGTTGTAACTAGTTATTTTTACAGAGAACATCCTCATAGAGATAGTAGCCGCTCCACTGATCAAGTAACACTCCTTAAGTCCCCAAAAATGAAACTCGCGCCACGGTATGATGATTTGATAATACTTTTTGGTAGTGTTTGACATGCTGGGAAATGCATTATTTTGATAAGGCCGAACTGGATCTGATAACTGAACAGTTTGGCTGGTAACACTGATTTTAGGAGAATGAAGAAACGAAAACAATGAACGCTACCTACTGGCGTTTAGGGTCAATCCACTGGAGTAAGGGTTAAAATTTCAACTATCTCAACATCATCAAACAGGCAACTGCTTCGTTCAAATTTGGAATTAATTTTCATCCGTCATACTTGGACGGGCAATATTCTAGTAAATAAATATTAAAAGAAAACTGAAAAAGCACCTGTTCAATTGAATAACTTTAAAACTATCACAAAAGGTACAATCAGTAACTCTCAGTTCCACTCATCCATACCCTAATGTCAATTACGTACCAAGATGTTTATTGAAAAAGAAGTTCGTATTTAAAAATGAACCAGAAATTGGTTTCTATTCTAGTGTCAAAACACCGCGAATTTGCTTTAGTAGTGCCATCTAGGAGAAGAAAGTAAAAACAAACAACTAAGAGTTTTCTCCGCCTGTCTTAATTGTTATCAAAACCTGCGTTAAACATTAAAACGTAAACCCCTCCCTTTTCAATATTTTCCAAATAATATTTAAAATGATAACACAAATTGAATAAATGGATGTGCACGTGGTCGTACCGAAATTTAAATTCAAAAAGGCATAATGTATTTCAAGGGTGAAGAAAAAAAATATATTTTCTTTATTTTTATTTATAATAACTCTAAATGTATCCTTTAACTCTAAATGTATGGTTACAGAAGATGTTTCAATTTGAATGAAAATTCCTAGAATCACGTTAGCCTTAAATTTATTTAAACGGAATTATTAAAGAGTAGTTCCCGAATGAGTTCCTTGAAAACAGCGGATTTCACTTCCGATGTAAAAGGAAGACGGTCTTATCTGCAGCAAACTATCACTTTGATCACATGTGAACAACTACGAATCAGAACACGCAATCTCTGTAACTGCCGGAGCGTTTTCTGCTCATGAGGTTAGTGTCTGCATTGTAGCGTATCCTAAACTGTATAAATGTTTTAATAGCTCTTGTGTTGACGTTGTGCATAACATGCGTAATTTTGACGCACTTGTGTATGTAATTTTTTACTTCTAACTCGCACTTAATTGTTGTTTTATTCATTTATTTTCATTGTTTGTATCCACTGACACATTTTTAATCATATAGTCACTTAAATTTCAGTTCGGTTAAAAAATAGCAACTTTGTTCCTTTGTTTTTCGTTTTCCGTTTTTATAAAAGAAGACATTCTTTCTTGAAGAAATCAAATCAGACAGCAGTGTTTTGCGCCCCTTCAAAAAGAAAAAGGAAAAAAAAATTGAATTTTTACATCTCGAATTCAAATTATTTTTTTCGCAGTCACGAGTGTGTGTGTGTGTATGTAGGCATGTGTGTTTGTGTCCAGGCATGAGTGTATGGGTAGTTGTGTGCATGTGTGTTTGTATGTGTGTGGGGGGGGGGGGTATCTGGGGGAGGGGGTGTATGTGTTTGTGTGTGTGTAGGTGTATGTATGTATATATGTGCGTGTATGTATGCGTGTGCGTGTAGGATATGGACGCAACCACGAGACGGCTTTCGCTAGAGGAGCAGCATCGTGAGGAGCCGGTCGACGGTGATGCTGCAGAGGGTGCTGGCGGGAAAATAAAATCATAGGAACGCCAAAAACAGTCAAATAAAAGCAATAAGCAATCGTGATTGCTCAAAAAAAAAAAAAAAAAGAAATGCTTATAATTTGTTTTTCACAGTGATAATCCTGTCCTAAATTTTTGTATTACAATACATTGGCTTATTTTAGGGGTAATTCAGAGACTTCTGACGATCTCGAGCTGAATTTTCATTATTGAATTAAAAACATTATACTCTTCCCATGATCGGTTCTTTCAATGTTTTTCAACATAATAGCTAAAAATTAAAAGAATAAGGGATGGAGTTTAAGCTTAGATTTTTCAAAATTGATTTTAAACTGCAATAAATATGACACGGAAAGTAATATTTGCAATGTCCGAATTTTCAATATTTCTAAGTTTTTATTTTTGTAAAATAACGTGAATTTCAATATTTCAGAAAAGAGAGGGGGGGGGGGGGGAGCACACCTCTGGTTTCGCTTTGCTTAAAGCTAACGCAGATCACTGAAAATCAGTTCTGGAACTTTCGCATCCAGCCGTGAGGGGGGGCCCGCTACGCGGACCCCCCGGGTGGAGGAACCTAAGGCTTACAGCTAAGTGGTGGGGTGTGTGCGGAGAAAAGTACATTCGGACTGGGAACCACGGCATACCAACGAGGTACGGGGAGACATTCCGTATCTCATGGTGAGCAAGGTTCAAACATTAAGGGGTAAACTCCCAGGTGGGCTGACGCCCAGCACGGGGACCTTCCCCGGCGCAATAAGTACCAAGCGCGTCCGTAGCACGTCACGACTATCGACCGCCGCACCCAGTCGTGCGGGGGGCCCGCTACGCGGACGGTAAAACCTAAGGCTTACAGCTAAGTGGTGGGGGTGTGTGCGGAGAAAAGTACATTCAGACTATATCTTGCCTATATAGCAAGTATCATAGTGGCGACCATCACAAATGTCTCTTGAACTGCTGAAACCTTCCTCCAGTTTGAAATTTTCGAGACTGTTTCATTTCTTAAATAATATCAATAATAATTCTGAAGGCAGTAAAAAGTAACCGTAACAACCTTATCCAGCCTTTAAACTTGGAATAAGTAAATGGAGGGAGCAGGTGCAATCTCTTTGGCTTAGCAAAAGCTGGTCCAAAGACCCAAAATCACGTGACTCAACAATCACGAATAGTTGGCACGTTCTGCGTGAAACTAGCGAAAGAAACCTGATTTCTTTCAATGCTTTGCTATAAATTCTATCACGTGACTTGGGGGTCTGTGGTTCAAGAGAGAAAGTCTTCACTCTCTCCATTTTATCCCTTTTCAATGCATCCAGCGGCCATGAATCCGTGATCCAAATAGATCTCCAAACGGATGTCTGGGAGAGCGGCTATATACACACTTAACATTTGGATAGCAATCTACGGCAAAACCAACGCTTCTACGATAATAGTTTCTTCCGTATGCGACAGATGGCAGTATCTAGGCTCTTTTGACCGTCGCTTCCTATGTCCATTGTATGAATTAAAGCGTATGAATATTTTCCTAGTCTCTTGTTCTAAGGGGCCATTCACAGCCATCTTAACACAAGGCCTGCGCGCTCATTCAACATGGCCGCCCTTGAAGGCGGTTTGTTTACATCTCATAATAGCTCTACCGTGAATAAAAATTTAAGATTTCTTTAAATCCATTGAGAAAGTCAATGGTTTTCACATGAAGTACTCTGATACATCTCTCAATTAAAATTTTATATCGTTTAAGATTTAATATCGACACAAATAGTTCTTAAATAGTAAATTAAATTAAACTATGCATATGACACATTAAATATTGTATTACGCAACATATACAGATAAGAAAGGAAAATGAAAATTTATTTGTATGAATATGAAGAAAATACTCTTGAAATTTAAATCCTAACGTCAAAGAAAGTACGAAATAAATTTTTCTTACTGTAAATTGTAAAATGAGTGAAGATAAACGGGAAGTGCATATTTGTTATTCATAATCTAACAATCATTTTTCCCGCGAAATGATTAGCAGTAGTGGTGATTTTCATTGATATAAATGTAAACAAATGAAACAATAATATAAATTGGAATTAAAAAAACCTATATTTAGACATTTTTCTAACTGTTAAAAATAAAAAAAACAACATACATTTTTGAGAAATGAATCGCTATAATACCCAATAATAATTACAAAACATCTAAACAAATGAAACAAACCAAACAGTTGATATATAATGACAATACTGATGCATACATTTCAGAGCAAATAATGTATAGATTTGTCATAAATTTTTACCGAGAATCTATTTATTGTGAGTTAACTTCTTTATTTTTCTTTTATCTACTTTTTCATTACTACTTCTCATTCTTTTTTTTTTTAAAGTTATTCAACAGTGTGGTGTTCCCTAAGGGTATACTCGATACGCCGTATACTTTCAAACATTTTTTAGACATATAGCGTATACCCTCAAGCTTCATAAATTTTCATATTATGACATACTATGCATTTGATCACATACACAAATTGTGCGTAATGTATTACTGGGAGTAAACCCTCAGAAAAATTGATGGGAACATCACTGTACAACAGTATTTTATAAATCGTTTGCATTACATTTCGCAAAATCAAGAAAATGTTGTGAGACCAAAGCTTGTAATTATCATGTACCAGATTTATAATGCATTGCTCGCCAATATTTGTTAAAAGCTTTAATTAATTTTTATTTGATACGAATTCCTCCTGAAAATTTTCCACAACATTTTGAAATATATTTATACAAATAGAAGTTGCTTTAAAAGTTGAAACAGTTGGTCGTTTTAAAGAGCCGTTGTCTAATGCACCTATTAAACTGCACTTTTCAGATAATTTATGTAAAAAGTTCCTTGAAACATGAGTTACAAAAAAATATACATTGCTTAAATTGAAAGCAAAAAAGCTTCGTCACTAAAATCGAAACTAATAAAAATATATAGCATGAAAAAAAAAAACATTCATAAAAATGTGTACCTTACAGTAATGGAATGCAGTACCTTACAGTAATAGAAGTTGCTTTAAAATATAAAACAGTCGGTCCTTTTAAAATGCCGCTATCTATTGCATTTACTAAACCGCACTCTTCAGACAATTCATGCTAAAAAGTTCCTTGAAACAATATTTACAAAATATAATTATTACCCAAAGTGGGGGCAAAAAAACCTTCGTCACTAAAATCGAAAGTAATGAAAATGTATAGCACGAAAAAACCACACATAAAAATTTGTTCCTTACAGGGAAAAAATCATTAAAAAATTATTTAACAAGTATTTATTTTTTATCATCGATTCTAATTTAAAAAAAAATAAGCATTGATAATCAGACTTACCTTTTTAAAAACATGTTTTGGTCAAAAAATGTAGCTTCTAAACATATTCGGAAATGTTAAACATTTAATACGTTAAATTTTCATTACTAAAGCATCCCAACGGCTTCTGCAGCGTTAAGCACAACAATACAAAGAAAGAAAAAAAGAACATCATTCCAAGTCTCCATTAAGAGACTGCTGATTATGTAAACTGAACATTCACACATACTTTTCAAATAATTATTACTTTGCTAACAAATACCAGAGTTGTTTTGCAACGATCATCTAGTTCACGAACGCTGTTCGAACTAAAGGGAATTTCCCGCCGGCCGCCTCTGGGAAGTCACGTGACATCGATTGCGCAATACAGCGCGTAGGCCTGATATATAGAAGGCTGTGGGCCATTCATGAATTATGTAAAGGCCCTGAGAGAGGGGGGGGGGGGTTGGAAAAATCTCTACATTCCTTACTTTGGGAGGAAGGGTGTCAAACCCATACATACGTAATATTTTCCAAGGCGATATTTTATATTAAAAATCGCTCGGTCAGTGGTCTGTCATGGATCATACTTCATTTGCGTCTGTAAAATAAAACACCTATTAAAATGAGTTGTTTTTACTTGTTTTACAGAGAATGAATACTGTAAAATATAATAAAAGAATCGCACTATGTATGACATGCTTTGTTTTTAATTAGTATCGCATCATAAAAAAGGAAAAAAATGTCTAAAAAATATTCAGTCTAGATTTCGACTTTTCAGCAAAAAATTTTTTACACAAAAAGGTTTTTTAAATTACGTTAATGACAATGAATTTAAAAACGGTTCCAGTGATGTAAGATTTGTATATATGAGGCAAAGAACTGTATTAAAACGTTTGATTATGTTGGTATGCGCGGCGTATTTAACTACGCCGCGCGCAATATTTTATTATTTTGAAAAGCCAATTGGAATGTTAGGTAAGATTAGGAGGGGGGGGGGGGGAGGGCTTGGAAAATCTTATATTCCTGCGCATGTGAGCGGGGGGGGGGGGGGGGTCATAAATTGCCGGAAACCATCCTTACGTAATTAATCAATGGCGCTTAAATGGCGAGAACTATCAACACAGTAGCTTACTCTTGTCTTCTGGAATATAAAATCGGATTGAAATTCACATTGGAATCGAAGATCAACTCGCCGTTGTTGCTCAATTGCTTCACAAGTTACGCAACCACCCATATAAAATATTACTGCTGCTATCTGTTGAATACTATCTAAACTAAATTTTGATGATTTCCGACAAAATTACTATGATAACGTAACATTCAATATTTAATTACTGTCACCTTTTTAAAGGTTTTACTCAAGCTTTAAAAGAAGCAATAAAGGAACAATTTGGAATTTAAAAAATTAGGATAGTATTAAAAATATTTTTTACTTTGCCATTATTGATGATTTTTTTCCACCAGTTTAATTTGCCATTAATATATAAATATATGGAAAAAACTCTTTGGTCATAACATCTTTTCTTTAATTTCTGATTCCGCCAATCATGTCAGTGACCCTTCCGCAAGGACATGGGAAACTGAAATTAAGAATTAGGGAGAATGTAGCAGGGCAGCCAAGTCGGAAGAAAAAGTGCCGACTTCGACTCCTGGATTTTGAAACCTCCGATTCCGGCTTTTTTTTATTTTTTCAAATGTAACCAGAGTCATGGGAAGAGCGGAAATCCCCTAGTAGAGATTGAAATATTATATCCTTTTTTTTAAATTTTCGAGTTGTATCTGTTAGAAGTTCAATTTGAAAATCAAATTATCCAATATAGTTCAGTCATTTTATACAAAAAAAAAAAAAGAAAGAAAGAATTTGAAATTTGACATCTGGAATTCAAATTATGTTTTTCGTAATCACGAGCGTGTGTTTGTGTAGGCGCATGTGTGTGGGTGCGTGTGTGAGTGTATGTATGCATGTGTGTGAGTGAGTGTTGTGTACACTCGTGTGCGTGTAGCATTAGCGTAGCTAAAGTGTTTGCCGCCCGGGGCGGTTCTTCAATTTGCCGCCCTTTCTTTGTTGTAAGTGTTAGGTGAAGGAGGGGCACTGAATAAGGGTATCTTTGGTGATTTACTGGAATGGGGAAGGCTTGGCTTCTTTCTTTGAAATTTGTTCAGCAACAAAGTCTCTTAAGGCTGTTGTTCCAAGAGATTGGCGCCAAGGGAAAATCAATCTACTCCCGTAATCAAAATCAACAGCAATTAGCCTCCCGATCTTTGTTGCATACGACGTGATTTTCAGTCTAGAATGGATTGAGATAATATAGTAGAAAAATTTTGCGTTTTTTCAATTTAAATAAAGTTTAAATGAAAATCTCGCTTGGCGACGGTTTTAGAATAGCAATCATACAGGCACTAAAAACTGAGCAACTTTGCGTCCTACTACAAATCCCGTAATAATATTGGGAAAAAAACAGTTATCGATGATTCATAAGACTTTGAGGGTCTTAATGATTATTTTTAAATTTCATTTTCATCAATTTTTATATTTTAAAGTGTGGATGTTTTAAAAACTTGTTCAATTTACGGACATTTAGTTCCAATCTTCTCATGCAGGTGTCGCTAAAGTAAGAAATCTGAAAAATACCAGTCTCTCCCACTTTTCCTAATTAACTCTGCCATAAATCACTTTAGCTTTCTCCCCTTTTTCCCAACGCGAGCCACTTGCGAGCTCCTCCTTTCTTCTAAGTCTGATAACGATGTTTCCCGGGGGCCCAGGGAATCGACCCCCCATCGAGAAGTGGTTGAATGCGTTCCTTTTGCTAATTTCAGCTTTTCACATTTCGCAATTTTTAATTTTGTCGGTCTGTATTTTGTTGTTGTGAATGCCATTCTTTAATAAAATGAAAAAATAATAAATAAATAAATAAATAAATAAAAGTGATTTTTTGGTTATTTTGAAACGAAAAACGTTTTTTTATTATTATTATTATTTATGAGATAAATGAAAAATCATAGTGTATTCGACTATGTGTGAGCAAAAATTTTTAATTTACCTAAATTTGTCACAGATGCTGTAATTGCATAGTTTGGTTTGAAGTTACCGGTTTACTAACGACTGCTTCGGTTTAGTCACTTAATAAGGAGGATTTCTTCTCTGGAAAAAGCAGGCTCCATCAAATATCTGTTGTTCGATCGACACTCAGAATAATTTCTGAAATTTCAACTTTTCATCATAGTTTTCCTAAACATTCTTGACTTAATATCTCAATAAGAAATAGTATATAATTTACACAAACACAAGCATCGTATATGGGCAATGAAAGAGAAAAACGAAAGGTGAAAAAACGTGCAGACCAACTCCAAGAAGCTTTCCTGTTTTGAAAGTTTTAGGGTTGTGACTATTTTTCAAGAAAATGAGAAATCTCCTTTCAATAATGGTTTGGAAAAGGATTTGATATCGATACTGTTAAATTTAATCTTGTCTCCCTTTTCATTTTCTTTTTGATTTTTCCTCATGCAAATTGATCACTAACTTAATTTCTTCTAAATATTTAATATTTATGACTCCTTTTTGTTCAGTATTTCCGTAATACATACCTACTCAGCACATAACTGTAAATTTTAGTTCTTGCATTTCAAATCCAGTGCAGATTTTCGTGGATGATATTCTTATTTATATACTAAATCTACATGGGCATTGGCGGATTCAGGGGTGGGGCAAGGGACTAAAACCTTCTACCTCCTCACACGTAAACCAGATCTGAATTTGTACCAGGTAATATATGATGGTTTGTATATGGTGGGGGGGGGGGGGGAGCTTCTCGTATGTAGTGAAAACTTACAAGAGACTAAACAGTCATCTGCAATGGTACAGAAAGGCTTGGAGGAAGTAATTTATTTCTGCGATCGAGGTAATTTTATCTCAAGTTATTACCTTCAATAAAAATTAAATATATCAATGAAATATAGATTAGTTTGTTCCCAGGATGAGGGGGCAATATCCCCCACGCCACTCCCGCCACCATTTAAGAGGTCAGAACTTACACAAGATTAGACTGAAATTCTGGAGATTCTAATTACTGCAATACTTTTACGAATTTAAGTCTCTACTCAGAGAAATATATAAATATATACGCTATGTATAGCGACATATTAATGTTGGAGGGGTAGAGGTTAGAGGGATGTAGCCCCTTATCCAACTTGATAAAATTTAAAACAGATTCAGTTGTGATCTGAAATGACACGGAAAAGATGAGTTTACCACTTTTATCGGCTGACTTTTCATCCTAAAGTTCACACATTGAAACTAGAAATGGGATTCCTTCGAACCATGCACTACGTAAGTTAGTTCTTTTTAGAATTGCTTCTAAGGGATTGCACACAATGCATTGTGTAGTTTATGCAGTAAATATGCATCACACCGTGTGATGCATCTTTTCACACCTCTCAAGATAAATCTATACATATCATACAAAGGGGAAATGTTACATTTAACCAGAAAATGAAACAAAATATTACACGAGATTTATTCACTTCAATAAAAAAACGGTTCATCAGATACAAAGTAAATAGAAAAATATCATAATTATGAAATGGACTTACTTAATATTGGCAATTGTTTCACATACAATTTGAAGAGCAGAAAATATTTCACTAAACTGGAATTGATAATTAAATGTTGCTGGTAATTCATTCACTTCAATAAAAAAACGGTTCAACGGATATAAAATAAATATAAAATCAGAAACATAACTAACTTATTATTGACAATTTTTTACATGCAATTTGATGACTAATGGTGATGAAAAATTTTACGGTGACTATAAATAAACATTCACACTCGAAATAAACGGCTACATTTTGTTTATGAGCGCCTGAGAGGGATTGTACGCGAGGAACTGCAGTTTATGCAGTCAATATGCATCACAGCTCAGAAGATGAATATACACATTAGGGCGGAGTGAAAAAAACGAAATTGAGAAATATGTTTAGTCTGTATGTGGAAAAGTTGCCTCTTATCAAGCCTATTTATCATGCCAAATTTCAGCCAAATCAAATATTTTTAGCTGCCCATTTGAGGCTCTATTTTAAGTATTTGCCCCATTTTACACCAAACTCGCGAAAATGAGCGGATAAAATATAATTATTTCCCATTTGAATCTACGAATGGTTGAAATTAAACTCTGGAGAATAAAATACTTAATGAATAGTTTGAAGTTGAATATAGTTGAATGACCTATGTAATTGTGAAATGGCTTTCAAATATGCATCTAAGAGCGCACATCGCATATTCTGCCTCAGCTCTGATTTGTCGTTTCATTGCGTTCACCGCTATTGACTGGGTTCTTTGTTCTAGTTTGTTGTCTTTTGTTTTTAAAATGTTCCATTTAGTTTGATATATTTCAAGCTATTAAGTTATAACTTCAAATGTAAATGAAAAGGCTTTTTTGACATATAAACAATTTGAAAAAAAAAAAAAAAACACACACACACGCACACAATTACAAGTCAAGACTTTTTTTCACCAAAGTAAATGAGATAAGCGTCAATTTTTATAAGTGCAGCTGACTTCCATTGAAATTTATTGAAGTAATCTTGAATTCTTAAACATAGTTTTCTAGTTTAGCCATTTTCCCCCTTTAGAGCTCTTGAGGGCTCAGCTCTCTCACGCGTTTGCGATTGTTGGCCGGCATTGACCAATATAATGTTTTCTCGACGTTATTCTATTCTATTCTATACGTTATTCTATTACACTGTAAAAGTATTCACTTTCAATAATACACGATGAATTACGGTTAATATATAATAGAGTATACTCTAATGACATTCCGTTGAAACTTTCACGTTTCCGGTCGGCATTTTTTTTAAATCTATAAACGAAAAGATCTATTAGCTGTCGTTATAGTCTTCTGCAATGACTGTATTCTTTCTTAACTCTGTATTATTACTTCAAATGTAAACGAAGACATTGTTTTTACATGTAAACAACTTGAAAGGAAAAAAAAAGATTTCAGTAATTTTTTCCATTTATTATTTTTTAAATTCTGTACCTGAAATATTTCTTCTTTTTATAGCTTATGAGATTAATTAGTAACGTTTGTGCCCTACTAAGTGCCTTATTTCTGGCCGATTTGAAGCTTTTCATTGACACCCAAGCAGTTTCAGAATTTGTTTGCATCCAAGACCATAGGTTCGTGTGTGGGGGGGGGGGGGGTTCAATTTTCATCATGAATCCCTTTCCCTAATGAGGTGGTCTGTGTCTGCTCCTGTGCCATAGATCAGCCTCAATTGTTATAAATGCTGCTTTAAAAGCTGCTCAAAATGAAGAAATTGGATATTTGTTCTGAAAATTACGGTTCATAAAGAAAGGACAATATATTTTATAACAAAACTAGCATTGGAACATTTTTTTTTTGGCAATAATTTTGTACCTCCTGAAAAGGGTGGAAATTTTTCCCTTCCTTTTTTCATGCGGCAAAGTGAGAAACAAAATCTTTTTATAATGAAATATTTTCTATTCGTTTTTGAGACATATTTTTTATCAGATAAATGAGTAAACAAAAGAATGATTGAATAAATAAAAAGGAAATGAAACAATAAACTAATAGATAAATAAATTAATTAATGTGTGAGAAAAGACAAATGAGTGAATAAAATAATGAAAGAATAAGAAAATAAGTAAAAAAAATAATAAGTAAGGGAATTAATAAATCGTCTCCTCCAAGCAGCAGTAGGATATCTTGGTGTTGTTCTTAGCGCTGAGGCGACGAAACGAAGGTTTGCGAATGAAATAACTAATAAATGAGTATGTAAGTGAATTGATTAAAGAATGAATTAGTAAATGAAATGAACTATTTCACTTCGCCCCATCCACTTTGCCTGGCATGCACTTGACTACCAGTACGAAGCATTTAAAATGCAAATAAGTTTATCTTAAACAAATAAATACTGCACTGAGTATTACAGTGTCTCATTTAATATTTAAAATTTTAATATCAAGCATTTTATCATTTAATAATAATAAAAATCATTTTTGACTTACATCAAAATATTAGAAAATGAGCATCAATTTTTGAAAATTGCTTTATTATATTCTTTGATTTTCAGAGGTAATTTTTTCTGTAGTGGAAAATAGACTATACTCAAGGTGCACGTTGTAAAATTTGGGAAGGCAAGGCGGGTCAACAATCTAACAATATTGTTGTAAGGCAGCGGTTCCCAACCTTTTCCCCTACGCGAATCCCTTCCGAACTCCGAAAGAAGTTAGCGAACCCCTTGGGTACTAAGTTAATAAGTAACAAGCAAAAAAAAAAAAAAAAACGCGTGCACGCACGCACATAGACAATAAAATTCGGGAGATTTTTTTTTTAGTTTTATGCTGCTCCATAAGTTTATAACAAGAACGAAAACATAATTATAAAATATAGAATTACAAATATTTTTACGAACTAAAATGATCGCTAAAAATGAATGCAAAACAAATTCACCAAAAAATAAACGCAGTAATTGTTCTACGTCGAGCTTCAATCAACTTTTTAAAAAGAACTTGAAAGTGGGATATTTGTGGAACAAAGAGGCCAAAACTTGGCTGAAATTTTTTTCTGACACAGGGGTACTTTCATCTCTATTATCACTAAATCAGAAATCAAATAAAGAATGATCTTCAAAATACCTTTCAGGGGACCGTCTCGGATTAAGTAAATGATTTTTTTTCTTACAGCAAAATGAGAAAGATCTGAATGTTTAAGTCTTCTTGAAAGGGACTACGAACCTAGCTGATTGATAAAGATATATTACGTGCATCAGTCGTTTGATTGCTGAAGAGTTTTCTTGTAATTAGGGCATAAATGAGGAGTAAAATGCGTATATTGAAAAATAATAGAAGCATCTATGCTCAAAAAGCGCATTTACTTTAATTTTTTGCCCAAATAAGGTAATTTTTAACAAAAGAAATATTTTTTTGCTCACTTACCTCAAAAGACACTTTCTTCACAAATTTCAAATTCCTCATTTACGTGGAGTGCAGATTAAGTTGCATGATTAAATTCTGCTGATTTTTTTTTTTTTTTATACTGCGTAAACAGTACAGAAAGTTTTGCAATGTAAAACAGAAAGTTTTACATTGCAAAACTTTTTATAGTAAGTAATTTTTTATACTTCCTGTGGTGTTTTTGGGTTGCTAGCCATTCTTTCCCTTTTTTCGACGATAAAGCTCGAAGTAAATTGTAGAATATGTAGTGTGAAAGTTATAGCAACATACAAATAACAGAGTGATCTCACTTCTATGCATTTTTGGCTCAACACAACATCAGAGAAATAGCTCTTCCTCGGACTCAAATTAATGGTCAAGAAACTTAACATCAAAATATTTTAGGCACTCGCATATGCTCTATGTAATGTTTTCCTCACGTTTAATCAATCTTTCCGATCAAAAGTTTTTGAGGAAACGAACGCTTTCAAATTTTTTTCATCTGAAGACTGCAAAATTTGCTTGAAATCGCTTGAACCATGAGACTTCATCAGAAACAGGCATATTTAAACTCCGCCATTACAATATTTTTTTCCCGAACCCCCTGAAAACCTCTCGCGAACCCCCAGGGGTTCGCGAACCACCGGTTGGGAAACGCTGTTGTAAGGAAAGGTTGGCTTACCTTTTCTTATCTCGATAGGCAGCGGTGTGATAGTTGAGTTTTCTGAACGCATGAAGAACAGTCAATAGACGAGTAGACGAACAACACGTAAAGATTTAATTAGGAATGACTAAAAACTAAATGTACACATGTTATAAAATATATTCCATACGGCACCAAACAGATACACACACACTATATCTAGAGAACAAAGAAAGCAAACTATTGAAGGGGGAAGAAGGGAATTGTGGGAAGGATAAGTATGACGTCAGAGTGACCTTGGCCTTTTGAGATTGTATCGCTCTGCAGAAATGATTTATCTATTTGAATATATGATTAGAGTACAACATTTCCCCCCCTTAATCGTATAATCAAATTACAAAACTTAAACTAAATTTAACTTATTTCTAAAGTTAATAAACTTTGGCTTAGGCAAAGGTTTAGTAAAAATATCTGCAATCATACAGTTAGTGTTACAATAGGTTATCTTAATTATTTTATTTTCTTCCATTTCCCTCAAAAAGAAATATTTCACATTAAGATGCTTTAACCTAGTATTCAATTTCCCATGTTGAATTAAAGAAATTGTTGATTTGTTATCCTCAAACATTTTAACAGGCAATTTTTGAATTAGGCCAAAATCTTTAAGTAGATCTAATACCCATTTCAGCTCTTGAGCAGCAGTGGCTGCAGAAATGAGCTCAGACTCGGTTGAAGATAATGAAACACAATTTTGTCTCTTAGTGGACCAAAATATAGGACTGTACCCTAAGAAAAATACAGTACCCCCTGTTGATTTTCTAGTGGCAAGATCAGATGCGAAATCAGCATCTGTGTAACAGGTAAGAGTTGGTGGGCTGCTAGAGTCAATTTGTAAATAAATGTCCTTCGTTGAGTTCAAATATTCAATGACTCTTAGAACTGCTTTCCAATCCTTTTCAGTGGGAGATTCATTCTTCCTACTTAAAATGTTCACAGTGAAGGTAATGACCGCTCTGGTTACCGTAGCTATATAAAGTAAAGCTCCAATTGCTTGCCTGTATTGCGTGTTATCAACTTGTGGGAGAGAGGAATCCTCTTCTTTTGGATAAGATGTGTCCATTGGTGTATAAGAAGGCTTTTTGATATCTGGACTAAATTTCTTTTTCAATTTTTCGATTTTTGATTTTTGGTTTGGTAGAAATTTGTCCCCATCTCTTTCAATGTTGATTCCCAAGTAATTTCTTACTTCTCCTAAATCTTTCAGTTCGAAGAATTTGTTCAGTTGTTTGATTAATTTCGCAATTTTATCTTCATTTTTACATGCTATAAGTATATCGTCGACGTAGATTATGATCATTATTCTGTCGTTTCCATCATTTTTTAGAAATAGGCATGGATCTGCAATACTTTGAGAAAAATCTTCATTCTTTAGAATTTCCTTAATTCTTTTATTCCAAGCTCTAGCTGCTTGTTTCAATACATATATTGCTTTCTTCAATTTGCAAACCTTATCCTTATGCTTTGGATCGACATAACCTTCCGGTTGTTTCATGTACAAGTCTTCTTCTAAATTGCCATGAAGGAATGCAGTGGTAACGTCAGCGTGTCTCACTTGCATTTTTTCGTATGCTGCGACTGCTAGAAAGGTTCTGATTGTTGTATATTTCACTTTTTGGGGCAAAAGTGTGTTCATAATCGATTCCAAATTTTTCACTATAACCTTTTACAACAAGGCGTGCTTTGCAACGTGTTGCTGTACCGTTTTCATTCTTCTTCAGCTTAAATACCCATCGATTTCCAATGGCTTTCTTTCCAGGTGGAAGATCAACCAACTCCCAAGTTTTATTCCGGGACAAGGATTCGATTTCTTCATTTATTGCTTGAAGGCAATTTTCTTTTTCTGCTGGATTCATTTTAACTACATCTTCGAAATTTTCAGGAACATTTTTAATTTCATCGGCAAGAAATCCTAAGCGATCTGGTGGTTTCCCTTTGGTTTTTCTTTTTGATCGTCTAGGCTTCTCTTCGGGTATTTGCTCTTCTTCAGCTGTCATTTCAGATTCATCCACAGATTTATCATCATATTCTTCATCTTCGAGTGAATCTTCGACTGGTGAAGGAGATGAAGTTTCAACGCTATCAGTTATCGAGCAGTCTTCGATAAATTTTACGCTTCTACTGACAATTATACGATTTCCACTGGTGTATATTCTGTATCCTTTAGAACGTTGATCATAACCAACGAAAGTTCCTTCAATTGCTTTCTCGTCCAACTTTCCTCTGTTTTCCTTATGTACGTAAGCATAGGCTGTGCAACCGAATTGTTTCATGTGAGCTAAATTAGGCCTTCTTCCGCTCCAAAGTTCATATGGCGTCTTCTCGCAAGCTCTAGTTGGAAGTCTGTTCTGAATGTAATTTGCAGTAATAATAGCTTCACCCCAAAATTGATTTGGTAGTTTGCACTGGGACAGCAAGTATCTAGTCATTTCTGTAAGACTTCTGTTCTTTCGCGGACTTACTCCGTTTTGAGCCGGTGAAAACGGAACGCTGAGTTGATGTTTGATACCGTTACTAGATAAAAAATCTTCCATTTCACTATTTATGTATTCACCGCCGTTATCAGTTCGGAGAGTTTGTATAGTTCTTCCAAATTTATTTTTTGTCATGCCTACATAGTCTTTTAATTTACAAAGAACTTCACTCTTTTTAGCAAGTAAATATATAACGGTGTATCTAGTATAATCATCGATAAATGTGACAAAATGATGCTTTCCACCAATACTGGGAGTGGGCATAGTGCAAACGTCACTGTGTATGAGTTCCAGTGCTTTACTTGCGCGCGCATCAGAAACTTTTGGATATGGAAGTTGCTGCATTTTATTTTTAATACATTCTGGACAATTGTTACTATGACAACAATTATCCAACTTAATTCCATCAGCAAGATGTTCGCGTACGAGTTGCTTGATAGCGTCGTAACTCCTATGACCTAATCTTGAATGCCATATTCGGATACAGTTTCGATTTTTACATTCAACTGCAATATTAGCGTTTTCTGAGTGTCTATTTAAAACAATTTTGTATAAACTGTCATTATCGGAATGTGCATGCATAATTATCTCATTATTCTTTTTCACGAAACAATGTTCTTTTTCGAAAAGTACAGAGAATCCCTTGCTTGTTATCTTCTTCACGCATATTAAATTACTTTTTAATTCTGGAACAAAATAAACATTGGTCAAACTGATATTTTGCAGACCGTATTCATCATTCAAATCGAGATTTACAGTTCCAATGGCCTTTGACTTCAAAATTCTTCCATCCGCTAAAACTATATCAGCTAAGGATTTGTTATAATTTAATTCCGAAAATAACACCTCATCAGAAAACAAATGGGAGCTAGAACCAGAGTTTATATAAAGTACTATTTCATTTGTTTTTTGTTCGGAATAATGAATCGGATTCGCAATAAAGTTTCTTTCGGTTAACCTTGAGACGTTTTGATCTACTGGCACCGCGGAAGGGGAGGAAAGATCTTCGTGTGATTTACGAGATTTTGTAGAGTCGGCGATCATGCAATGTCGAGCAGGTTTTCCGCCATTTTTTGGTTCCATGAAATTCCGATTTCTTATTATTGGAATCGGCTTTATTTTTGTTTTGCAATTTAAAACATCGATCGCGTGTGTGACCGTACCGCTTGCAAAAGCTACATAATGTATTCGAATTCTTATAATTTCTTGCATTAATTGCAGTTTTAAAAGCAGTTGAAGCGTTAGGATTTCTATCCGCTTGTTGCTCTATTCCAGCGGTTCCCAACCCATGGGCCGCGGCCCACAAGTGGGCCTCGAACAGCGTGTTACTGGGCCGTGGACACTGGTCGAGAATTTGAACCAAGATAAATCTTAGGGTATTAATTACTATTTTTTAGCGAAAATTTACTTGTTAGATATACCGTCACAACTCTCGCTGGCTCATCGCCAATAAGAAACTATAGGATTCAGATTTTTCATATTTCTTACGAACTTTCCCTTATAATTGAAGATGAAATCTAATGAATCAGAAAATTTCCACAATTTGCAAGTTAAAAATGTTCCTCCTTCACTGAACTGGCACGACTAACTAGTGAATTGAGGCACTTGAGGGGCTTTTCGACAACCTACCTATTTGAATGAGACTTTTCATTGCAGTTTTAAAAAAAAATATTGAAATGCATTGAATGCTGCGAATTATTTGGGACTAAAACTATTCAGTTTCAGTCCAGATATTAACTCCCTCGGAGAGGAAAAACAACGCCAAAAATCCCATGGAGCTTTGATGAATTGTTCTTGAGTTTCCTTACAACTATGCCAGCTAAGTGAATGCAATAAAATTATTTTCTTCCTTAAAAATTGTTTTGAAAATTGTTCTTGTACAAAATATTTATATCTGTGGTGCAACATAAGGGGAGAAAGATATTAACATCACCAGAACTCTTTTTTTTAGTCCTAGTACGGTAATATTTACACTTAAGACCAGTTACGAACAGGAATCCCCCTCCCTCACCACCCCCTCAGAAAATAAATTTTGGCTGTGAAAGTAATGTATTCGTTTGTGGGCCTCAATCGTGTTTTCTACAAAACTGGTGGGCCGCACAATCAAATAGGTTGGGAACCGCTGCTCTATTCTTCGATTATATTCATCTGTTAGTTTCGTTTTTACTAAATCCGATGTTATAAGTGCTTCATCTCTTGCTCTAAAGCAGTGATGAGATTGTTGTAAGATTCGGGAATCGAAACTAATAAAAGAGCTGCTACATGTTGATCTGGGATATTTTCACCGATAGCTTTTAGTCTTTGAGTTATGTGTCCGATCATATCAGCATGTTCAGGCATCTTTATAGAATATAATTTTCGCAACAAATATAGTTTACTGCTTAAATTGGATCGTTCGTGTATCGTTTTTAATTTTTGGCATGTGCCGGCAGTTGTTGTTTCATCTTTTACGTGAATAATTTGTGAATCGTCTATACATAAATTAATTATAGCTCGCGCTTGTTTATCTTTCTTTAAAAATTCAGCATTAGGTTAAGCGGGCGGGGGCGTATCAAGAAGATCATCCAGCCCGTCACGCATTAAGAGCATTTGAATCTTGAATTTCCAAGTGGCATAGTTGTCGGAATTCAGTTTCGTTATTTGAGTGGAATCTTTAAAATTTGCTTGAGCCATATTTAGTTTTTTCTTATTAAACACAGTTCAATAGAAAATTATATATACAGTCCTAACTGTGTTCAGAACTTCAACATATACTCTGTTAGAGAATATCAGTCTCATAATCAATGTTGTAAGGAAAGGTTGGCTTACCTTTTCTTATCTCGATAGGCAGCGGTGCGATAGTTGAGTTTTCTGAACGCATGAAGAACAGTCAATAGAAGAGTAGACGAACAACACGTAAAGGTTTAATTAGGAATGACTAAAAACTAAATGTACAAATGTTATAAAATATATTCCATACGGTACAAAACAGATACACACACACTACATCTAGAGAACAAAGAAAGCAAACTATTGAAGGGGGAAGAAGGGAATTGTGGGAAGGATAAGTATGACGTCAGAGTGACCTTGGCCTTTTGAGATTGTATCGCTCTGCAGAAATGATTTATCTATTTGAATACATGATTAGAGTACAACAAATATTTCAGTTCAAAATGCTATTTGTTAGCACTCCCCCCCCTCCCCCCATGAATTTGCCAGGAAGTTAAAAACTCTAAAAACTGTTATTTTTAACCAAATTCAAAAGCGATAATTTTTTTGGGGGGGGGGGGAATTTGCGCATTTGAGCTGGGGGGGGGGGGGGGGGAATGGGAAACCCTGTTCAGATGGGTGAGTGCTATCATCTAGTAGTGCAAGGAAAGTCAGTTTCTATAGGCGGTTAATTTTAAATTCGAATGTAACAGCTTACCCCCCCCCCCCCGGTCTCCCCTACTGCTCTTGGGAAAGTTATCAAGCGATTCACATAAGAACAATATAAATAATATTTACAATATGTATATTTATTTGCAATTATCAATTAACATAGCATAGTTTTTTTTTTCATGGCCCTATAGTTTCATAAAAAATGTTTTCTATCATTCTTTCAAGTTTTAAAACATTTCCTTGTAATGGCAACGCAGATGAATTACTGAAAAGTGATACAAACTTGAGTCAGACCTATAAGGGAAAATATAATGATCGAAAACGGGGAGATAAAGAGTAACCGAGATTTTTCTCGAATGCTAAGCATGTTAGTATGTTTCACATAAGACAGCATCTTTATATTCAGAAAAAAAAAAACTTTTTTGTTGTTTCATTGTTTGCTCAAAAAGACTTTTTTTTAAATCTTATTTGTTTGAAAAATAGCTAATTTCCATACGTGAATTAGATTGGAAAACATGTTTTATATCTCAATTTATATAAAAGGTATCACTGTATTTAAATTTACAGAGGAAAAAAAGAAAAAAATAGTATATTTAAAAAAAAAAGGAAAACCATAAAACGGGGAGATAAAGAGTAACCGAGATTTTTCTCGAATGCTAAGCATGTTAGTACGTTTTACATGAGACAGCATCTTTATTTTCAGAAGAAAAAAAAAAACTTTTTTGTTGTTTCATTGTTTGCTCAAAAAGACTTTTTTTTTTTAATCTTATTTGTTTGAAAAATAGCTAATTTCCATACGTGAATTTGATTGGAAAACATGTTTTATATCTCAATTTATATAAAAGGTATCACTGTATTTAAATTTACAGAGGAAAAAAAAGAAAAAAAATAGTATATTTAAAAAAAAAAAGGAAAACCATAAAACGGGGAGATAAAGAGTAACCGAGATTTTTCTCGAATGCTAAGCATGTTAGTACGTTTTACATAAGACAGCATCTTTATTTTCAGAAGAAAAAAAAAACTTTTTTGTTGTTTCATTGTTTGCTCAAGAAGACATTTTGAATTTAGAAGAAGAAAAAAAGAACACGATTACATTCCGAATGAATTCTGTTACTTTTTGAAAAATGTTACTTTTACATGCTCTTTTGATCAAAACTGTTTTGATCAAACCTAGCTTAATTATTTAATATCTATATCGTTGAATCTTTGATGAGCACTGAACTTCAATGTCTTGTGCGTTAACCATTTTTGTTGTCATCTTTATTTATAGCAGCATCTTTAGTCTATTTTTTTTTTTTTTTTTCAATCTACGAATCAACGACTTGAATAATTTACTCCGTTATTACGTTCACTATCTTGTGTTCTGACCACTCCTCAATGTTCAAAGGTATTTCATTAGTAAATTGTAGCTGGATTATTTTGCAAAAGTTTCCGCTTTTGAAAACTGCCCATTTGAAAAAAAAAACATATCATGTTTAAAAAAAATTGTGATGACTATTTTGTTTTTCGGGTTTTAATGTTTATTAACATGTTTCCATTTAGCATGTTTCCTTTATTTAAAAGCAGTCAGCCTTTTTCGCTCGTCATTCATTTTTATTTACCTCCGAGACTTAATATTAACAGAAAAAAAATTTAAATATTAATAATGTAAAAAAGAAAATAAACGTCAGTCACTCAAGAAACCAGCCCTGAATAAACCTAAGTATAGCACTAAAATCATAGTCAAACTCCAATCTTGTTGCGACTTCTGGATAAACGCAACGACACTTTCTGAAATTGACACCAGCTTTTCGTCTTCACTTACTATTCTACGCTGATTAATTACCATGATTGAAAAACATTTGATTTTCATATGTGAAAGTAATCATTATTAAATGATAAGAAAAAAATGTATCTTTGAAAAATGAAAAAAATGCTAATATTTTACTTTTAAGAACAAATAAAGAATAAAAAATGTGTGGTTAGAGCAAAATTTGCCACTCTGCCTATTGGGAAATTGGGCCCTGGTGTCAATACCTTTCAGAAAAACTAATTCCTATAACTGCATCACAAAAATCGCTCAGAAGCTAAAATTTGACCATTTGCTCCTCTAGAAAAATGTTGTTTCGTTCCATTCGTATCGCAGGTACCGACAAGTAAACAAATAGTTGACAGAGGGGAAGGACGCCTCAGAGCGGAGTTGGTCGAAGACCAACATAAATTTTGAAATTGGTTCGCTACCAATCACTGCAATAAACGATCCAGCCTCACACGTCCTTTTTAGATTTTTCACATTTTAGTGCAAGAAAAAGTATATGGGAGTATGCTGTTGTTGCAGAACTGATCTTAGCTGCTCAGCTTTGTGCTCAGCATGATTTTACAAGTCTTGTAACTTTTTTCCCTTTCGAGAGAGAAACTCAATGTTCGACCATTCGCAACTCCAATGAACTATAGGGGGCGCAGCATCCACTGTCTAATGGCGGATGAAAAAGGTAAAACAAACAAATGCCGTAACTTCTAACTTGCTTTGTCGCTTAGTGAATGACAGTAATTTTTCATTGTGTTTGTGGGAAACTTTCTTTTCTATTCTTCTGAAATTACATTACATCATGAACTGTTCGAAGCCTGTAATTTAGCTCAAAGAAAACACGTGGAATAGAATGTTTTACCTTTTTCTTTGGTATTATTAATCTTCGCAAGGTGCTTATTCGAGCTCTGGAGTTGCGAATAGGTCGAGATGGATCTGGAGTAAAAAATATCGCTTTTTACAATGGTATCAAAAAGGAAATTGTTGGAGAGTTCCTTCACTTTTTATTGATAGATTTAATGAAGAAAGTAGCGCCTAAAGTTCAGCTAAGCATAAAAAAATTTGAGCTAAAAACACAAATAACTCCCGTCGTAATTAAGTTAGAGCATTGAAACAAATTGCGTAGAACGCGGAAAATTCTACCCTTTCCTGCGATATTTAATGTTAATATATGCAAGCACTTTTCACCCCCATATTCGGAACTTTATACAAAAGTTAGGCCTAAATTGGAATTTTAAAAAATTCATCGATTTTTTTTCGAACTAGTCTGCAAACCTTTCCGGTGCTGAAAGAGAAATATTGTGAGAATTTAAGCGAAATCGGCCGGGTAGTTCTCGCGTTTTTCACGTTCACACAAACAGACCTTTTTTTGGAGACTTCACCTTGTATTATGCAGAGATTTTACTGCACATTTAAAGGAGGTGTTAAAGGCGCAATAGTCAAGATTTCGACAAAAAGCGTTTTATTCCCACAATATCGGTAAGACTGCAATACATTTCCTCTTTGGATATTATTTCGTTATAGGTGCGTCGTTTGGCTTGATGAATTTTCTCTCTACCTTGGCGAAAACCAAAAAATTGTACTTACATCATCGTCGGCGGAAATTAAAAAATAAAGCTTGCATCGTCATTATGTTTGCTTCTTTTTCTAATTTTACAAAATTTACACACTTTCAAATTTTATTTATGACTTGGTTATTTTATTCATCTGATTATGTCACATAATAATGGAGAATTGAAATTGATTTAGCGAAATATTTTAACGAGATTTCTCATATTATTTTAATAGCTCGTTTTTTTATTTAGCGAATTATTTTACTTTGTTTTGTTTAAAAATCAACGGAAAGGACAAAATAACATATTTTTTCGACAAATAAATAAATTAGATCATCGAAAAGCATTTAAAGTTTTATTACATACTAGCCGCCTGCGGCGACCAGCTGTTCGACTTCTTATGCCATTCGCTTTCTATGCAAGCAACCACCTACGGCGGCTGTTCATTTACCTTTGTACTTCAAGTTTGCCGTCTTCGGCGGATGTTCAAATCAATTTGGCAGCAGTATTTATCAATCCATCTCTATTTTTCTTTGTGCCATTCACATTTTTGCGCCAAGATTGCCGCCTTGGGAGGCTATCTACCTTTACGATCTATCTCTTAATTATCTTATCCATCGCTATTTATTTTAACCTCCCCGCCCATTTCCTAATAAAAACAAATATTACTTAAAAAACCGCTTTTTTTTATTTAAGTAGAGCAAAAAAAGTTATCTCCGAAATTCCCCGTAGTATGCAAAAAGTAGCGTTTGACAAAAAAAAAAATCTCGCTGTTTTTATTGAATTAAATGCGCACAACTACAAAATGTAACGTAATACAGATATAGCAAAATGTCCAGCTTTGGGGGGGGGGGGGGGATGGAAAAGAAATATATGCAATCCCTAAATAAAACAAAAAAAAAAAAAAAGGAAAGAAAAAAAGCAAGCGCTGCCGGGAAAACACGTGGTCATCACGTCATAAAATGTAGAAGTAAGCTATATAGTAAAAAAAAAATAATAACATTGTTTGAGATTGAAATTCTATCGTAAATATCGAATCGAAATCCAAGTAGTGACGTCAGAGGCATAAAAGATTGAAGAACGTTTTTTTTCGACCGATGCGTGGAAAGACAGGATGTGTTTGTTCAGCATTGAAAAAAATTGTAAAGAACTTTTTTCTTCTGAAGAGGGCGAAATGTTTTTATTATTACGAACTTAAATTTTAGAAATGAGGTTTTGATATTTCTCTCAGGATGATATTAGAAAAAAAAAAAACAGAAAAAAAATGCAAATAAAAGGTTTTTCAAAATCTCATTAAAAATGCAAAAAATGCTCTTGGTTCTGGGTCTGTGAGGTAAAAAGTACTAAAAAGGGCAAAAAAACACATAAAACATTAAATAATTTTTTTTCTAATTAAAATTTTGAAAATCGAAGCCCAAGGTGCACATCTTCGGCAAAAAATGTACCTGTATACCAAATTTCATCTTTCTAAGCCTTACCATTTTCCCTTGGAAAAACGCCACACACACACACACATATACACCCACAAGCATAGATAGTTATTACCTATATATTTATTAAAAGTTAAAATTATCCTCCCAGTAAATGAAACCACTCACGAAACGACATTAAAAGTTTCAGTAAAATATAAAAAGGAAGAAAATTAATTTGAATTCTGAAATTTTGAATTCAAATTATGTTTTTCGCAATCACGAACTGAGACAGGACCGTACTCATTGGAGTTATTGCTTCAAGAAACGGCTCCAGTCCCCCCCCCCCAAGTCTGCCTCTCCTCCTGGGCGGTTACTTGTGCATAGTTGTGTGTGTGCGTAGACTTGTGTGTATGAACGTAGGTGTGTGTGTGTGTGTGTGAAGTCGTGTGTGTGTGTATGTGTGTGAAGTCGTGTGTGTGTATGTGTGTGCATAGGCGGATTTAGGACTGAGTTCCTGGGGGGGGGGGGCAGGAATTTTTTTTGAGCAACATTTTTATAGCCCCCCCCCCTTACCCCCCTGTTTCTGTCGATGCTTTACTTTTTGTGTGTTGTTTTTATTAATGTGTGTTTTCATGTTGTCCTTTTTGAATTGACCTTAAAAGAGGGGGCTGATATGAAGAGATTGACACAGGGCTCCCTTTTAAGTGAGAAATAGAATATTTCTAATTTTAGGGGTCCCGGGGTTTCTCCCCCGGAGGAAATTTTGTAAAATTGATATAAAATTCTGCATTTTGAAGCCTTATAAAGGTTAATGGGACAGACATAGAAAGTGATAACTAGATTATACAGTTGTACAGTATTGTTCAAACTTTGTAAGAAACAGCCATTTTAAGTTTGAAAGAAAAAATAAACTATAGATTTCTTATTACAACAACCTTTTTTTAATTATAAGTTGTGCAGAAAACCAAAAGGAATAGAGGTAGTGTATGATATTTTTTTCGTGCTAAACAGATTAACAATATGCAGTAGAAGTAAGATAAAAGCCATCAATGTTAAAGAATTTCCAAAATACTGCATTAAGGATTGAATATATAGCAAGATATGAAACCTGTGAGTCACAAAAATTTATTTCGAATAATATGTTACAAACGCGAAAACCATCATTTTTTCATTTTTAATGCAGGATGTGGCAAGGAGCTGAATTTGACAAATTTTGGCATTCCTCTCTTTCTACCATTTGTTAGAAATTTTAAAATTTAAGGTTTGTAGCCACAAGTTTCCAAATATTCAATGTTTTCAAGCACTTGAAAATGAAATTAGTTTTTTCAACCAATTTTCATTTTTTAAGGAACGAATCATGCATTTTTTTTTTTGGGAGTTAGGGACCCACTTCAAAGCATGGGCCCTAAGCAATAGCTTGTTTATCTCATAGGCAAATTCAGCCCTGTTTGTAATTCACTCTTACCTGCAGATTTTTGCTTGATTTTCTTGTAATTTTTACAAAAATTCCTCAGTTTTCACAATTAAAGGATTTTTACGATTTTACCAATCTTTGTTAGGGTTTTTATAGATTTTTATAAAATTTTACAAATTTTACAAAAATTTTGATGACGCAATTATTTAGATTTCAATAATGACAAGGACTGACTCTCTTAGACTTAGATGATTATGACTTACATTACTTTTTAAACAGTATTTATAAAGTAAAATTGTAATTTCCCTCTAAGTAAAAAGATTCAATTAATCAGAATACTCAGATAACTGAAATGTATTCAATTTGTGTTAGAATTTAATTTCTCTCTCTCTCTCTCAAAAAAAAAGTGTGGGGGGGGAGGGGACTATTTTTTGGAATCTCTCAAAAAGCCAATTAATCTACTAAGAACATAAATATTATGCACATTGCACAAATATGCTTTAAATGTGGACATAAATCATAACGAGTAGATCGTTCTTTTAGCGCGAATGGGGGGGGGGGATCCTCTCTTTTTTTTTAAGTTCTAATTTGTTAAAATAATCGTCAATTATCATTGAGTGTTGCAGCTTAATGTAGAGCTTGTTTAGCCTATATTTTCATACACTTGCCCAAATGATTTTCAGTCCAAAATAGTGAATTTAGATACATTTTCAGCACCCCAGTGACAGCTGCACTATTTGTATTTGATGTTCGTTTTTTTTTCCTTTTCTTTTCTCCCATCAGAAAAGGAAATTCACTATTCTCTTTATTTTCACTAAACTATTCAAAAAAGAAAAAAGTCATGATTTTTTAAAGATTTTGGAAGATGTGTTGTTACTATATAAAGTCCTCTCAAAACTGCGGGGTATTGCCCTTATGCCCCCCCCCCCATACTCTTCTAAACTAATCAAAAAAGAAAAAAAAAATGATTTTTTTTATTTTTGGAAAATGTGTTATTACTACATAAAGTTCTCCGAAAACTGGGGGGGGGGGCATTGCCTCCCTCTGCCCCCCCCCATAAATCTGCCCATGTGTGTGTGAAGTCGTGTGTGTGTATGTGTGCGTGTGTGAACGTGCGTGTGTGTAGGACATGGCACTCCAACCAGGAGAAGCGGATAGCTCAAAACCGGAGCAGCCGCGCCACGCCGCGCCGCCAGTTTAGGAGAGTGGGCGGTGCTGCTGCAAAGGCTTCTGGTCCAAGTTGAAAAAGGCACGGACACCAAAAACGGTCAAATGAGAACAATAAGCAATCGTGATTGCTCAAAAAATCCACTAAACAAATTATATATGACAATAATAAAAGCTTCAATTTATTGGAACCAAAAAAAAAAAAAAAAAAAAAAAATACGAGGACAACAAATAAAATAAAAAATAGTCGCCTAGATTTGAAATGCATCGTGACGCACATATATGTAATCCTTTGGCGTTACAAAATTTAATAGCATTGTATTTCTTGCCTTTTAATATTCGCATTAAAATCATGGGGGAATTATCTCCTCGCGGAACACGTGAAACTGGCGAAAACTTTTTCTATTGCTAAAATTGCTGCCGAAAATGTTTGTCCTTCTTACATTTTGATGGAATTTTTATTGTTTTTTAATTCATTGATATATTTATTTGGCGAATTATTTTAATTGATCTTTAGCTGGATTACAGTAACGTGGAAGCTTCCTAATACTGTTTAGTTTAGATTTAGCGGATTATTAAATAGCTTTAATTTAATATTCCTGCAATTTATTATTTTTCATAATGTCAATTTTTTTTTTTTTTTTTTCAATTTGTTCTATAGCAAATAATTCAAAAGTTTGTGATATTCCCATACTTCTTAGTGGCCTAATTTATTTATGTGGCAAAATTTCTCCCCTTTAAATTTCCTCACAATGCGCAAGCATTTGAACACCGTTTACATTTTTGACAGGTTTGTTTTTATTTATTTTTTTAATGTGTATTACTATTATTATTTGTTTATTTTTTAAGCAAGCAAAAGTTCTGCTCTAAAAAAGTTGGAATTGAACTTTTTTTTTTTTTTTTCTAAATGCTGGAATGCAGGTTTATAAAAATCTTTTTATTGAAAAACTGCCTTCTTTTCCTTTTTTGAAATTTTTATTGGCATGTTTTTCCTCGTGAATTCATTATTGCTTCAATGTACTTTTAAATGGCTTAGATTTCTTGTTCTTTAACATACAACGTACTTCTTAATGATATAAATTGTAATATATAATGACTGATACTAACAATCAGTTTCATGGCAAAAATTTTATTTGAGATGTTTTCTACATATTTTTCTTTAAAATAATTGTATCACTATGCATCTTTTGTACATTTTATGAGTTTTTATTGTGAAAAAAAGAAAGATATCAAATTGAGCTATTCACCATTTTAGAGTAACTTTCAATGTAAATAAAATGTTAGGTTGAACTACAAGTTTTTAATAGATATGTTTTTTTTATTTCTGCTTATCTCATCTCTGGAACATTTTTGTAATCATATATGTGTTTCCAGTTCATTCGCAGAGAAATAAATGTTCGATATCTTCTAATATTTCCACTCAAAAAATATTCTGCTCGCATTGCACTTATCTTACGCTCAGAAGTTTAAAAAAAGCGAAATGTTTTTCAGGACTACAATGTTATTTATGGGGTTACAATGTTATATTTTATCTACTGAACAAATTTACCGAACTCCGTCGTCGTTAATTTAACCATCTCAGTCATTGTCTGATCGAAGTATGTAAAATCGAATGGTACATTTCAAACACGCAATACTAAAAAGCAAAAAATAATTAATGAAATAAAAAGGTTTTAAAGTACCACGTTTTTAAAATGAACTGTAAAGTATAAAATAATTGAAGGGATACGGAAAAGAACGATCAAAGTCCATTTTTCTAAAACAACTCTGGTTAACCTATTGGAATACGTAATTATTACAGACAGTATTCAAGAGAAATATTATTCAGGCAGGAATCATCATAGTGAGTGAGTTTTAACAGGGAAGAATGAGGCTAACTTGGAAACGATTCGAGATTTCAAGCTCAAAAACGTAATGAGGGAAATTCGAGCATGACAGACCATGATCATTCTCCCCCGTGGCCCTTCAATTTCTCTGAGCTTTATGTAGATTTAAAGCTCTATATATTTCAGAATTTCTTGCAGATTACATGGAAAATTTGTGATTATGAGTTTTTAATAGCTATCAAAAAACTTTTGATCTTTAAAAGGAAAAACATGGGGCCCATGTGCAATATATATCTATAAGTGTAAAGAAAGATAATTAGTGAAAAGGTAAACATCAGTTTTGCTATTTGCAGAGCGATAAAACTGTTAGTTAAAAGATTATAAATCCATCAATTGTATGTTGCGTGCGCGCTATATTTTTCTTCCTAAAACTCACAAGTATTTTAATTGCAATTAAATACTCATAATCTCAAATTTTCCAGACAATCTGTAAGAAATTCTGAAACTGCATAGAGTTTTAAATCTACGTGAAGCTTAAAGAAGTTATTTTATACTTTTTTGTTCACACATTTCAAAAACATGGTTCTTTAAAACTTCTTTTTTTTTATTAATTATTCACCAGTTATTTAAAAAAACAATGAAAGGTTTTACATATAAATCTGTTTCGCTTGTGTAAACCATTACTCCGATCCAAGTTAAATATTACCCAAGTTGAACTTAGTTTTTTAAATTTATTTCTCTATATCAAGCTTTTTTTTTTTTTTTTTTTTTTTGAGCCATCATGAATTCCTTATTGATTTTACTTGGTCGTTGAATGACGTCCGTCCGTCCGCCCTTTGATATTATTTTTGGACCGCCTCTCTCTACAGCAACATTGTCCGACTCCCGGATGCTGCTCCCCCAGCCAGCACTGTTCAACAGAATACGCTCCTGCTGGGCGGTAACGTCCATATTCTATGCACACACAAACACACACACGCCTTTACACAAACCCACGCCCACATACACACAGACCAGGGACGAATAGAAAGGAGATGCCATTGCCCCTCCCTTGAGAGACTCTCCAACGGTACCTTTTCAAAAATGAAGTTTAAAAAATGCAAATTTAGATAACTGATGTTGGGAGAATGGAGGTTTCGGTTTAGG